>NC_056739.1:65918517-66006830 GCF_019279795.1 Protopterus annectens | reverse complement strand
CTATAAAAAATATATATATATATATATATATATATATATATATATATATATATATATATATATATATATATATATTTATATATATTATACACATCTACACACACACTCACATATATATATATATATATATATATATGTTTTTCATTAAAAAGAAAACAATATTACATTGTTGATTAAAAAACAACACTTGTTTAACAACTATGAAGTGGTAGCAAATAAATATGAGTTGTACATGATGAAATGAAAAAATGGAGGACAATGGAAAAGCAAGGAACATCCACCAAATGTTTTTTTCTTCCCCCACATCTGTAAAGCACATTAAAAGTAAATTATCAGTAAACCTGTTAAAGTAATGTGCCTGATGACAAATTTAATGAATACATGCGTGCAACTGTCTCAGATAAATGCACAGCCAGATTCAATAAAGCCTGCATGATCCGTTTACACTATGTGCATGTTGCACCATGCCGCGCACACTGTAGCAAACTATTTTAGATTCAGTAAGTGGCTCTACATGGTTTGTAGAGCTGCGCAAACAAGGTAAAGACTGCGGCATACTAATTACAGCATAAGCAGCTGAACTGTATGTTAATTAACCAATCAAAGTTGGCGGAGCTATTCAACAAGCTATAAAGCAATCGTGTAGACTCAGTGCTGGTTTTCCCTACAAATTCCAAAAACCTATTGGAATACAGCCACAGAAAGGAGTCTACACAGAAACAATATTAGAGGCTGCTGTTACTTTAATTCACATGCATATGCAACAGGCTGAAGTCTATGCTGCTGCTAGCAGACCACGGCCAAGAAGGAGAAGTGTTTTCAGACCCAGGGTAACTTATCATAGTCTACATGACGTGGAAACTGTGGAGCTCTATCGTGTGGATACAGATACACTACTGGAACTCTGCAGCTTCTGTCGTCCTCAACTCAGAACCAGGGCACACAGAGGGGAACCCATTCTAATGGAGACAACGGTATGTGCAGCTTTCAGAATTTTAGCTGCAAGTACCTTTCAGAGAACAGGGGACATGCTGGAGGTGTCACAGACATCAGCATCCAGGATCGTCCATCTGTTCCTGAATGCTATGCTCCAACATGCCTGTGACCACATATATTTTCCCCAGACTCCTGAGGACAGGGCCAGAAATATGCATGAGTTGTACCCTGTAGCACACTGCCCTGAAATAGTGGGTGCCATAGACTGCACACATATAGAAATTAAAGCACACTCAGGAAACAGGGAAGGCTCTACATAAATAGAACGGGCTTCCACTCTGTTAACTGCCAAGTCATGTGTAATGCCAAAGGAATCATTTTGAACATGTGTCCTGGTAACCCAGGCAGTTACCACGACTCACATATCTGGCACACTTCCAAGTGTATCAGATGTTCACTAGCGGGGATATCCCACAGGGTCATTTACTGGAGGATGCAGGTTATACACTGGAACTGTGGCTGATGACAACCATCAGAAATGCAGACACAACTGCTGAATAACACCATAATGACGTACACGATCAAACCAGAAATATCATAGAGCATATATTTGAGCTTCTGAAGTCACATTCCAATGCCTAGACACATCTGGGGAAGCCCTGTAGTACAATCCACAGACGTACTGAAATATTCACTGTATGTGCCATGCTACATATCATCTTCCTGAGAAAACAGTTTCAGCAGGATCATCAAGGGGAAGGGGCACACATCCCACCACCAATGGTCAGGTCACCACAGCAACATGCAGGTGAGGAGTCAGAGAGGTAACTAGCAGCTGCTTTGGGTGTAGGCAGACATAGGTGTGCCCAATATGCCCTCACATTAGCTAAGAGGCAATGCATAGCATACTTACTCACCACCTAAGGGGCTAAAACCTTCTTCCCATCCATATACATACAGTAACATTGATGGCAGGTAATGCTCACAACCTTTACCTACCCATGTAATGGTTGTGTACTGCTAGCATCACACGGAATCAGCCCTGTGCTAATATTATTGCAACTGCTGGATATTCAGGGTAAGTGCTGAGTATATTGTGTAATAATATGAATGAATGGCATATCCTTGCATGTTATTACTCAGTAATTTAAGCAAGAAAAAGGTGGGTGATTTGTACAGAAATTACCTTAACATGTGACAGCAGAGATTTACTTGACTTATGTGCCCATTATTAAGTAATAGGCCTCATGCATCAAAGATTCACACAGTCATACCTCTCAAAAGTACTTCTCACTGCATGCCCCCAGTTTAGCACCATACATTTGTACTGGAAAACCATTATAGAGAGAAGTTAGAAAGTAATGAGATACATTTCAGTTTCAGACTTCACAGCCCTCACAAGATCACTTACAATACTGATGCAAAAAAAGTGAGATGCTATCAGCTGTCTAACTTTCTAAGATCAATGTAATTCTAAGGTACAATTAACAATTCAACATCACAAATGCAGATATATTAAGCATTAAGTCAGCTATGCACCCGGAGCATCAGACACAAAGCTTATGTATCCCTGAATCCAAAAGACAGCAAACAAGGATATGGCACAGTTATTGTCACTTGCACAAAGTGCTTTGTATGTGTGGGTGGATGGTCAGGAAGCCTAGGCTGACACAAAAGGTTGGTGTGTGTGTGTAAGTAAGAAAGAGAAACAGGCAGACATTCAGATAAAGTAACAAATGGCTAGTAAGATAAAATTAATTTTAAGCTTCACGGCTGAACCATGTAACTGTTGTATGTGCGCCTATATGGGTCCTCCAGGTGAAATAGGTGTGCGAGTGTCTACATGAACACAGACAAGCTCTGTGCTAGCTCTATGTTTTGTTATGTTGGACAGGTGTGAGCTGTGCATGGTAGAGGTACCACTTCATCACTGTCATACCAGACCATAAGAACTGTCTCTGTCAGGAGTTGCACTGGCATGTCCACACCCATGGTCAAATGCACTGGTGTTACCTGAAAGTTATTGATGTCTGATGGATGACTTCCCTCATGAGGATGCCCAGGACCATGACCCTATGGCCTGCTACATCTGGCTGTGGACAGCTTAACCACTGAAGGAGCAGTGGAAGTTCAGGCGCAGCCACATTGGCCAAAAGCAGATGATGTGGCTGGCCTACACCCACAAAGATGCTGTTCCTCTCCCAGCAGACATTCCATCACAGACACCGCCTGTTGCAAAGTGTCATTCATCTGATCCATTGAAATGGCAAGATGTTGGAGGCAGTCACGCATGTCGGCCTTTGCACATCTGCAACACTAAGCATTTCTCTGGTGGACCTATGGGAACATGTGTGTGCCTCCCTGACTACCCTAAGCATATGCTGAGTGGAACAGGAAGAGACACCTGGATCAGGTGGAGGAGAATAGCAGGTCTCCTCCATGCACCCCTAATAATCCCCATGCGTTGCATTTTACCTACACTTTGGTTACAGCTAGAGTCAACAGACACTGAAGCTGCTGTAACCACACTTCCCTGATTGATTGTCTTGCCTGCTACCTGTTCAATATCTGAAGGCTCAATGGAGTGGGTCGACATGGGCATACTTGCTGTGTATGACGAAATTTCAGGAGGTTGCTGTATGTCAGCCACAGTGCCAGATTCAACCTCTGCACCCCCCTGACTGTGCCTGTTTGGCCACCATCATCATCAGAGTCTGCTGATACTCTGACATCAGGTGGTAGAAGTCCCACACTTCCACTGTCAGGAACACCTGTGATAATAAGCAACAAATACAGGAAAAATTAATACCTACACTATTATAGTCCAATATATGCTAACAAACTAACAGTGGTGACAGAATTACAGACAGTACAGCAATACACACAACAGTCCTGATACCAACATCACACACTAAATATTTTTTGAACTGCTCATCAGTACTGACATAAAAATGTTTGGCTTATCATGTGCAGATGGTAGTCTGCTCTCTGTGCTGGATGATCCTGGAAGAAGTTAAGCAAAGGGTAAGGACAATATCATCACAATTAACAGCAACCAGGGAGTAAAACTTTTTGCCCTTTAGATGTCCATTAACTATATGTCCAACAAGAATGTGGATGACAAGCCCAACCTAAGCCTGATGTTTAATCTATCAGAATGTGCTGTTAACTGTAGCAATCTACAATCCCCCCAACCAATTTCTTGTTAAACAGACCTATTGTATTGATGTAAATATGTTACTTTACAAAGCACTTAGAATTGGAGATACATAAGCCTACCTGGAAGGTCATCCTGGGGCATACTTGTCAAGGACATGCTGCTGTTCTGCACTTTCCAGGAAGCTGTCTGGATCCCTGACAGTGGACAAACTCTTCATTTTCTGTTAGTTGTAGATCTATATCAGGACCCCCCCCCCCCATACCCACTTGATCATGTGCCACTACAGCTGCTCTCCTCAGTGCAGAGAAGATCATGACAGTGGCTCTATGGCAGACCTGATCATATGTCTTGCTTTGGCTGCTTAGTGCTTTTACATCTGCAACTATCTGCTGCCAAATTTACATTCTGCTTGACATATCTCCATGTCCCCGCTTAAGCAGAAAGGCACCATGTTGCCTAAGAGCTTCTACAATGACCTGATTCTCAGGGCCACTGAAGGGTGGTTTTCAGGGATTATGACGCTTGGAAGCCATAGTCCTAGGTGTCATAAAACACAACAGAAGGATAATACACAAGTATCACATAACTGAAAAATACCTGTTCACAGATAAAATGGAAAAGGAAGCATTTCAGTATTACTCACTGGAAGAACATAAACAGTTTAGATATTTGAAATATGAACAATAAGAATCGTGTGGTTGTTCACATACTAAATTCATACACAAAGCAAGGCTGGATGCAAAACAAGGGAGAGTAACAATAGCAACATATCTGTCGCTCGTCTGGTCAGGACAAACAGACGAAGAGTTGTGGGTTCGGTTCAAGCAGCTTTATTATACACAAACATTGCTTAGTAACTTAAACATAAACTTATAAACAGACTAACTACTACATTCATACATGTTAACACTTTGGCTGTTCTCTCAAAATGGCACTGCTGCCTGCACGTGCTCACTAGTTATATGCACGTGACTACACCTGGAAATGCTTCTTTAAGTTACAACACACGCTCTGTTCTACGTCCTCCCTCTTTGAGAAATACATCATACACTAAAATGACAGCATTCACTGACATGCAATTATACATAAATTATCCTTTGACATGCAATTATACATAACTAATTCTTTGATATGCAATCATACAAAACTAAACACATATAAAACAATCATGTCCAGTTTGCTGTGTATTTTACACTAGGTCTAGAAATACGACCTGATCATGTAACATAAAAATCAGAATTGGATCAAACAATGGGGACCATCTTTAAGGAATGTTCAACTTTAGGGACATCTGGGACATCATCAGGAATGGGAATAGGTACTGAGACATGTTTTTGAATATGAACATTGTCTGGGCTGCTCCAAGATCTAGAGTCTATATCACAGGTATGATGCTGCAATATCGATTCAGACACCAGAAGAAGATGCCTGTGGTTTCTATTGTATTCTGTACCCTCAGATTCCATTAAGTAGGATCTTGGATCAACACATATACCACCCACTTGACCAATTCAATCAAAGCCTTTCACCGTTTGCATCCTCACTGTCTCTCCTTCTTTCAGTGGATGAAGAAATCTGCTCATTTTATCAAAGCTGAACTTCTGAAAGGAATGCTTCTTAAATAGTTGGACTTTAATTGCTCTGTTGTTTTTAGCATTAGGCACCAACAGACTAGAACTGATAGGCAATGTTCTTCTGGTTTGTCTAGATAGAAGTCTGTGAGCAGGCAGGCCAAGTAGGTTGTCTCAGGGTATATTTCTGAGATTAATTAAATTCAAGAAGATATCAGTATTGTCACACTTTGACCTCTCTAGTAAATGCTTGCACTCTGTACTGCACATTCAGCTAGGCTGTTTGACTGCTGGTATTCCAGACTGCTAGTAATATGGATAAAGTCCCACTCTTTTGCAAATTTCTGAAATAATGGACTACCATGGACTGAGAAATGATGTTTTAACTTAGTAATAACAGTACCTGATGTTAGGTTAGGTAGCAAATTGATCTCAAACCAGTTCAAATAAGAGTTTACCAACACCAAGTAATACTGATTGTTCCACTCAAAGATGTCAGTGGCTACTGTTGACCAAGGTATTTCAGGAATCTGGCTTAGCTGAAGTGGCTCGTTTTGCAAATGTGGTTTAGTACTACTGCATACCAAACAAGATGAAAGCACTTTATCAATGTCTTTTGACAGAGAAGGCCAAAATACTAGTCCTCTCACCCTTCTTTTGGTACCTTCTGAACCTGGTTGGCCACAATGCAAAATCTGAATGCATTCACATTGTAAGGAAGTAGGAACAATAACTTTAGGATCTTTGAAAATGATACCATCATCCATCAACATCTCATCTCTGTAAGGAAAATAAGGTTGGATTTCTCACAGTACACAAGATTGCTTTGATGGCCATCCAACACTGATGAAGTGGTTGAGCTTCTGCAAAACTGAATCAGTCTTTGTATGATCTCTCAGCTCATCAAGTCTCATGGTAGAACAATTATGCACTTCCATGACATCAAATTCAAAATTCTCTGCATCAAGCTGTTCTGTAGTATTTCTGGGTGATCAGGATAAGGTATCAGTCAGATAAAGAAGTTTGCCTCTTTATAGACTATTTTGAAGTTGTATTTTTCTACTCTGAGCATCATTCTTTGCAGTCTTGCTGGAGCTGTATGCATAGGCCTCTTTAAAATAGTGACTAGCGGTTGATGGTTAGTTTTGATCTGGATGGCTCAGCCGTTAATATAATCATGGAACTTCGAACATGTGAATACAATTGCCAAAATCCTTCTCAATATGAGAATAGTGCATTTTAGTTTGGGTAAGAGTTCTAGATGCATAGGCAACTGGCCTGCCCTCTTGAAGAATAACTACACCAAGACCAAACTTTGAAGGATCACGGGAAAGAATTACTGGTTTGTGGACATCATTGTATCTCAATGCAGGTGGAGTGGTAATTTGCTGTTTGAGGTTATCCAGTGCTCTCTGGTGCTGTTCCAACAATGACCAGACAACTTTTTTTGCATGTCAGATCTCTTAAAAGTGCTGATAACCCACTGAAGGCAGGTATAAATTTGCCCAAATTGTTAATCATACCACAGAAATGCTGTAGAGCGTGGACGTTGTTGGGAGCTGACATCTCAAGAATGGCTGTTTGTTTGGAAGGGTCTGGTCATAAGCCTGTACTGGTAAATAAATGACCTACATAAGTAACTTCTGGTAGCTTGAATTAACATTTCAGAGGACTGAGCTTAAAGTTCACTTCACATGCTCTGTCTAGAACTTTCCTGCGGTATCTATCATACTCTGCTTCTCCGTTACATCCATCTAGTAAATCATCCACTATTATAGCACATAGATAACCCGAAAAAAATGTACTCCATTGCACACTGAAAGACTTCACTGGCAGAATTTATTCCAAAAGGCATTCTAAGAAATCTGTATCTACCAAATGGAGTACTGAATGTAGTCAGTAGTGAAGATTTGTGATCAAGCATTACTTGGCAAAATGAACTCTCTGCATCCAAGACAGAAAAAACAGCGGCACTTGGCATGAGGCAGCAATCTCCTAGACTGTACTCATAGGATGATGAGATCCTCTTTAATGCTTTGTTAACATCTCTTGAGTCAATGCATATTCTGATTTCATCTGAGCTTTTCTTATGAGCAACTACCATAGAAGACACCCACTCAATTGGTTCGGTGACTGGACAAATCACATCTTGCTGCATCTAACTGGACCTTGATTTTGTCCTGTATAGCTATTGGAACTCTCCTTGCTGGTCTGACCACTTGACTGACCTCTGAGTCTACTTTCATGGAATACACAACTGGACGTTTGCCTAGCTTGTCATTGAAAACATCAGCATACTCTGAGAAAATAGTATCTGTGAAGCTGGAAGTGGATGGACTTCTTTGGTAAAAGAAAGTAGTGTCATTCTTTCTGTCTTTGAGACCTAATAATGACTGCACAGGTCTTCTGACTACATAGAATTGCAAACTGTAACTGTTCCCAGTTGAATGGCATGAAATCACTACCGAGCCTTCAGTTTGATTATGTTCACCTCCATAAGCAAAAAGCTTCACACAGTTAATCAAATTAAGTTGTTCACCAGCTCTTATTCTAACAAAGGTTTCTGCTGATATAACATTACACTTCGAACCAGTGTCTACTTTGAGCTCTGTGGGTTTGCCGTTGATCAGGACAGTACAAAACACTTTATTCTTTGCCAACAAATCTATTGCATTAACCTTTTCACTCACCACTGATACACCATCTACACAGAATGTAGGGTTGCAGCTTTCTATATGATCAACTTATTTTTTGAGTGATCTTTCTTAATAACTGAATGAGCCTTGCTTGATTTATGAAACTTTTGAAAGTGGTTCCATTTTTTTACATCTGTAACATTGCTGACCAAATGCTAAGCACTTCTCTCTTTTAGACTCATGATTGGCACCGCAGTAATGACAGTTAACAATAAAACTTGACTTGGGTTTTTCTGACTCACCCTTATACTGCACTGAGCATGTCCATTTTGATGAACTAGTAACTTGCTAGAAAGTTATGGGTTCTCCCTGGAAAACCTGCAGGGGCTGCAGCTGCCATGTGCTTAGGCCTGTTTTTGCTAGCCTTGTGATGCATGCTGTCTATGCTTGCTCTAGAGGCTGTTGAAACCATGGTCTTATCACTTACAAGCATACTTGTGTGCCTTTCTGTGACCTCATGGATTTGACACATCTCTATAGCTTTACTCAATGGTAAATCACGGTCATGAAGCAAAATCTTTCTTACTGCAGCATTATTACCACCACAAACAAGCCTGTCCTTTATCAACTCATCTTTCAAATCACCAAATCTGCATGTTTGAGCTTTATTTCTCAGGTCAGTGATATTGCTTCAAAAGTTTCTCCTGGCTTTTGGTCTTTTGCATAAAATAGGTGCCTCTCTAATGTAACATTCATCTCTAAATTTACGTTTCAAGCACTCATGTTCCTCTCTTGATTCAGCTGGTACAACAATATGGTGGTTTCCCCCTCTGCTGCATATACTGCTGGTGCACACACAAATGAATGCTCTCTTTCAATGTATTCTGACCCCACTAAGTTAAGTAAAATAAATACCCTTGTATGTGCATCTTTGTCAGAAAAAGCTGCTTGTACGAAAATACTGTATTCCTGCTCAAATACTCATTCTCTGCAATATTATGATCAAATACAAGTGGAATGGGTCTGTGGAATGCCTTTGCCATAGCAACACACAGTAGTGAAGGTGCTTGAAATTGTGTATGAACATACATACACACATATATATATATATATATATATATATGCCAGAAATTTATGCCAGAATTTGTAACTATACCCAGTACCACAACAGATTCTCTGAAACAACTGCACTTTGCGAAACAAGTCCCTGTAGCACAAGAACACTTTAAAATCACTGTATTTTGTGAAACCACCCTTTATCAGTGTAAGAAACACTTTGAAATGACCGTACGTTGTGAATGAACTGTACGCAGTACAAGAAACTCAGAGTAAGAAATACTTCGAAACAAATGTACTTCGTAAATGAACTGTGTACAGCACAAGAAACTTTTCAGAGTGGCTGTACTTTGCAAAATAACTTTGTACATTGTAAGAAACACTTTGAAATGGTTCCACTCTGCAAATAAATGTACAGAGCACAAGAAACTTTTTGAAATGGCTGTACTTTGACTGCACTTTGCACACAATAAACTCCTTGAAATGACTGCAATGTAATAAAGCACACACTGCAAACACTTTACTTCAAACAACTCTAGTTTTGCTTTGAATGTCTTTGGTCAATGCAAAATAGTAGCTCATGCCAAAATATGGTTGTTTACTAAAAAACATGCAGTTGCCTTGCTTTTCTAAGGTTATTTTGCCCTTTTATTGTACTCATTATGCCCATTTCACCTCTTATCATGCTCATTATACTTTTCTTGTGGCCATTTGACTTTAAACATGTTCCTTATGCAAATCAGAGTTAACTCTGAACCCCATATAAGTATTTCTGATAATTTTATCAAATATCCTGCTTTGAACACTTCATTTAATTAACAATGTGTTTTGTGCCTTTTGTTTGATTAATAATACATTTTGTGCTTTACAAATGCTCTGCATCGTTTCCTTGCAAAATAAATAATGTGTGCAAGTTTTGGTTAACTTAGGTTTGTCTTTGTTCCTTTTTAATCGTTTGAGTATTGTATCACCCACCCTGCTCCATATACCTTCACTCTACACGTCATGACTTGAAGTTGCACTCTCAATCCTAGTTCTGACACCATGTTGCTTGTCCGGGAAGGACAAAACAAATGGTTGTGGATTGGGTTCAAGCAGCTTATACACAGACACATCAGGATTATGGCTTAGTAACAAACTTAAATAATGTTATAAACAGACTGAGTACTATATTTGTACATGTTAACACTTTGGCTATCTCAAAATGGCACTGCTGCCTGCACATGTTCACTATTTATATGCACTTGCCTACACTTGGAAATGCTTCTTAAAGTTACAACTCGTGCTCTGTTCTACAATATCCTTGTCTGTGCCAAAACAGAAATGCAGCTTTGCTCCCCCACCAGCAAAAGAACAGGCAAATGATGCATTTTGCTACCAAACCATCAGTAAAATGCTAAAAGTGCTATCAAATGAACTGTTCCTGAAACCCATACAGATTTAATACATAACATTCCATTTTAAGCTATTACCAATTATATATACCTGTGAAATGCCCTGACTAAATTCCCATGCCATCAGTACATTTCTAAGTAATGCGTACAGATAAGAGTAGCATTTACTAATGAATATATTTATATAAATATGAAACAGATTATTCTCAAATGACACTTCGGCATCTGCAGTATATAGCTGAAAAATACAAGCATACCTTCTCAAGTTCAGTAGTCTTCTGTGCAGATATAATAGCCTGTTATGTGTTCTCCACATAAACAAGTCTCCTCACCTTCAGGTTCCCTAGCTACATGGTTGTCTTAGATTCAGGACTGTTAGCATGGTAAAGATGCAAATGAGAATTGCTGAATCCCAAACTTTTGGATCCATGTCGCAGATGTATACATAAGGAAGGCTCCTTCAGTGTTTGTTGCTAATGGATTGCAACTGTGAATAATTTATGGTATGGAGAAGGAAAACACAACAGCAGTGCAGACTGCTATACCTCCAGTGAGTGTGTCAGGTTAGACTTATAAAGTGTATACAAGTAATGTTATCAAGGCTGGAAGTTTAAGTAAGCAGCACACAATTCACAGGTTCTGTTCATTAACATTCAAACTCTCCTTCATTTGTTGACAACTGTATATTATTGAGCAAACCAAATTCACGCACGGTGGATTCAGTGCAGGGCTCAACCAAATACCATCAAGCCACACAAAACGAGCCAGCACAAGGTGAATGGCAAGCAGGTAAATATCTTTAATGTGGCAAAATAAAATCAAACATTGCAAACCAGTTACGGCCTAACAATGGCCTTCTTCAGTGCAGAATGAAAATGTTTGAAAAAATGGTGCATTCCCATGTGCCTTGTATAGTGAACATTTTTTAAAGGTGTAAACACAATAAAATTTAACAAATATAAAATCATGATAAACAAAGGCAAAAGATAAATAAGAAAAAGAATACATGGCGTAAGTAATATGTCCTATGTAGACTGCCTCAAGGGCCTATCCCTGTGTTCTGTCTCCTACAGGCTTTTGAGGGGAGATCTATGCCTGGCATATAGGGCATTGTCAGACTCCACTCTGATGGACTTCCTGCATATCCACAAAACAAACAGTACCAGAATTACCCAATCTAAAGACTTAAACCTTGCCTGTGATATAAATAGGACCTGCTGGAGAGAGAGGCATACATCACAGAGACTACCCAGTCTATGGAACAGACTCCCAATCCATGTGAAGCAAATTTCCTCCCTAATCCAGTTCAAATGCAACTTGGACAATTGGATGGGAAACTGGAAATTCATCCCTGGCTTGGCACCTACGTCTCTGATGCAAACAGGTAATCTGTAAATGATTCATCTCCCAGGCCCATGCTTACACTTATCAAGGGTATCTGAACTTGTCAGAGATTTAGGATACATGGCTAGGCTTAAAAAGGCCCTTGTGGTTGTTAGCCTAGTCAACACATACGAACCTATGTATTAGTGATATTTACTGTCCATTTACTCTTTACATCATGAAACTACATGTGGAAACAAACTGAAGGCTCTGTCTAACAGTCTGTCACTTATTTACAGTGCAGCCATGTGTTCCCTCCCCCATGCACTGCAAATCTGGTGTCTCAGTCCATTTTCACATGTACATCAACTACACTACATTGTCTCAGTACATTTTCACATGTACATCAACTATACTACATAAATTAATATCAGATGTGTGACATGCAATGCATATCATTCTGGTAACATGCAGAACTAGAATTATGTTGACAGTTGAACATGCCTACACATCTATCAACTGACCTAGGGAACTACTGACCCATAGGCCTAACCAGCTTTCTCTACAAGGCTATGAAAAGAATCATCATAGACCCTATCTACAGGTACATGGATGACCTTCAACACTCTTGACCTGACCCATTTTGGTTTTGTCAAGGGTAGATCTTGCTTATGAAACATAGCGGACTTCTTTGATAATGTCCCCAAAGCCCTGGATGAGTCAAAACAGTACATACTTCCTATGTTTCTTTAGCCAAGGCCTTTGACACAATCATAGAAAATCTCCCATCAGGGGATTAACCATATATTACTAGATGGGTAGCCAACTGGTTCACAGACAGAATGTACAGTGTCAATGTTGGGGAGCTCACCTACACCAGTACACCAGTTACCAGTGGAGTACCTCAAGAATCTGTGCTGAGCCCTCTACTTTTTGCAAACGATTTCTCTGAAGTGCAGGTGAATGTAGCTGGCCTGTGGCTTACCAGGTTGACTTTCAACTGGGCACAATAATATAGAGTCCCCAATGATGTTAACATATTACAGAAAGGGCTGAGACACAAATGATTGGTTTCACAGTTACAAACTGAAACCTAACACAAAAAATTGCCTCATTTTCCCTTTTGACAAATAAGTACCCCTGCTAATTATGATATAGATAGCACCCCTCTAAGCTTAAACTCATTGGTGTAAGACTTGGGAATATAGGTTGATAATCTAAACTTCGATCAATGTGTGTCCATAATAGTAAGACACACAGTCTACATTGTGCACGTTATAAATACGTGCATCACAGACTAAGGAAGTTATAGCTTTGCTGTACTCAACCCTTAGCAGACCACTAATTGAGTACAATGTGCGTTCTGTATATACCTCACTAGACACCTGCAGAAACTGGATAAACCACAGAGATTTTTGACATGGAGAATTCAAGGCCTCCAAAATATGCCATACATGGAAACACTAAGCCCTGTCACTTACTCAGTATCATACAGGCTGCTGAGAGGCAACCTGTGCCTTGCCTACAGAGCAGTCTCATACCCTGCCCTACTGGAAATGTTGGACATCTACAAATCAAACAGGACAAGAATAATTGCTTGAGGATCTCAACTTAGCATGCGATATAAACAGAACATGCTGGAGAGAGAGATGCATCTCCCAGCAATTGCTACTCCTCTGGAATAGGCTCCCACTGCATGTAAAGCAGTGCTCCTCAATGATCCTATTCAAGTGCAACCTTGACAACTAGATGGGTGATCATAAATTCACCCCAGGGTTGGCACCTATGTCCCTCATGGACAGGGACAGTCAGTGCTGTTCACAAGACTGATCTGCTAACAATGGACATCTAACTATGCTCAGTAAGGGTACTTGGGTTCTTACATGGCTAGGCTTGTAAAGACCCCAGGTCCATTAGCCTAGTAAACTCCTGCAAAGCTATGAAACTATGCAGACCTCCCAACATCTTCTCTCCTACATCCAGTGCTGATGTCATCTACTTTAAGTTGTCCTGCAGCCGTGTAAAAGTCAGACTTGTGCCATGGCTCTTGTGTAAAATACTGAGCTCTGTAGTACGAGTAGGGGTTCTGATCTCACTGCAGTCAAGTGGGGGGGGGGTGCATTTGTGCACTTGCTTGACATTAGACAGAGCCTTTTATAATAGCACGTGGGACACTATTACCATATTCTCCTCATCAGGCACTGCAGAAGTCATCAGCTATGAAATGTTGTCTGAATACACCAACAAGCATCTAGTGAAAACCAACGAAGCAAACAAGTCCTTCAAGGCAACCAGGATACAAAACACGAAAAGGTTTATTGTGAAGCACTTTTCGTCATTCACAGTTGAATGACTTCTTCAGACAAATCACAGTAAATGAATCACAATATATATACACATCACTCTCATTAAATAAGCAATTAATTAACCAATTAAGTTGATGAATCCATTACTAAAGGGGTAACTCACTTACTAAAATATAATAAACATATAAGTACTAATAATAAACCTGAAAATATTATTTGATATCAAAATAATATGATATCTTAAAATACTACATATATCTAATGTTGTCTGAGACAGTCCAGGTCAGACGTGAGATGTGTTGTTTGATTCTCACTGTAATCAACTGGGATGTGTGTGTGTTTGTGCTCTTGCTTGACATTAGAGAGAGCCTTTTACACCATCATGTGGGACACTGTTATTACCATATTCTCTTCACCAGGCACTGCTGATATCATCAGCTATAAAGTGTTGTCTGAGACAGTCCAAGTCAGACTTAAGATTTGGCGCTTGCCTTAAGTATGCCCCCTGCACCTCCCACACCCCCCTACTTAAATATACCAACTCCAAGATCACACTACATTGTAAAAATGGGAAATCTTCCGGTTCCACACTGTACGGAGATCTCCATTCAGTCCGATCGAACTTTTACAAGTTCGAACATATGGTCTCAGCCATATGAGGTTCGAACTTGTAAAAGGTCGATCTACTGGAGGGGACCCATATACATATACATATATATGTATGTATGTGTGTGTGTGTGTGTGCATTTCTGCACTTGACATTACAGACAGCCTTTTACACCAGCATGTAGGACACTGTTATTACCATATTCACCTCAACAAACACTGCTGATGTCATCAGCAAAAAAGTATTGTCTAAGATAGTCCAAGTCATACTTCAGCTGTGTGCCTTAAATACAGAGTTCTGTAGTCAGTGTAGTTATATAGGGGTCTGTGTTCACTGCAGTCAGCTGGTGTGTGTGTGTGTGTGCGCACGCACTTGCTTGACATTATAGAGAGCCTTTTACACCAGCATGTGGGACATTTTATTACCTTAATCACTTTACCAGACCCTGCTGATGTCATCAGCTATATCTGATTTGTGGATGTGCACTATTTCCACCAGGACAGGGTCATAGACTGGCTTGGAAGTCAGGAAGAAGTCACCTCATCCTATACAATACTGATTACAGTAACATGGCTTTCAATCTATCCACATACATCATGGCATGGTTTGTAGGCCCTTTATTTTCTTGTTGAGAAAGCCCTATAGTCTCTCCAGCTGCTGCATGTGCCTGGTGAGGTACATGTAAAAGAGTGCATTATACTCTATTAGGGCTCATATGAGGTTTGAGTACAGTTCTGTAATATAATCCTCAGTTTGAGTACAGTTCTGTAATATAATCCTCAGATCTGAATAGGATGGCATGACTTACAATGTGCTCAAGATAGATTTTCAATACCAGTGTTGACACTTGGTGTTCAAAGTTCAGATTGCTATCTATGTGTGTTCGCTGTTTGAAGGAGTACAGATTGTGGGAAATCTTTGACTGCAGCTGTGATATTACTATAAAACAAACAGTATCAACAAACACCAAAGATAGCTGCCACAGCCATGACAACACCAGCAATGTCACGAAAAGAAGGGGAGATTTGTTACATCAGGAAAACAAACACAACTCAAGTATAATGTAGACATCACACCCTATAATCAGATCAATAGGTAAGTGACCTGTGTCCTGGGGTAGATGGTATATGGAACATCCACCAGCATGTGGCCACAGTGCTGACTACTTCTTTGTATGTAACACAACTACTGAATATGTGAAGGACAACCACATCACAGGCCATAGTACCTCCATAGTTCACAACCTTCATCACACCAGTAACTGAGCCCAATGCACCCTTCTTCATGTACCTCACTACATATCTTCCAATATATTTTCCAGTATTCCAGATATTCTTTTTGTGGCTTAAACATTACTGTCCGATTGTGCGGAAACCCCATCAAGTTGTTACACCAGATGCATGTGTGATACCTGTTCCATTGATGCACACAGTACATGCATAGCCTTTTTATGACAGTAATGGCATGGCAACATTTGTGACAGTGTGGATATACATGCATAGCAGTGTTCTTCCTAATGCCTCCAGCAGATGTTATAGTGTCAGGACGGTGTACATGATTACCCTAAAAGTGCAGAAATGTCATAATAGTTGTATAACTGTATTTGTACAGAACCCTCTCTGTTTACTCTAAATCACATATGTTATGTCAGAGGCATGGGGTTACTGGTGGTATTATTCTGATATTGCCCATGATTGTGATTGTGATTGCTTCTTTAAATGTTATCCATGAGCCTTTACCTGTGTCCTACCTGCTGGAGACCTCTGCTGAGGCTAGCATATTCAGGCAACACAGTTTGCACAGCTTCACAATATGCACTCTACCCCAATTGTATACAACATCCCTAATAGATAGATGTCCTTTGAATTAAGGATGCTTATCTCGCACAGATATCTTCCCCATTGTTATGGCACCTTGTGCGACAGTCACATAAAGCACATTTTCACTGTGTAGTCCCTACTGTACCCTATTGATATGTGATTGGCGTTGCTGCTACAACTGTCTCCCATTGACATGCCTTCATCTGCTGTATATTAGGTTGCTTCAGCTGTCTCCTTTGCCTGTGTTCATTCCTACAATTCATCTGTGTCTCTATTGAATACACACACTTCCCCTGAGTGTTTATTTTTACATGGGAGTCTATGTACCCTTACAGATCATTTACACAACATTGGGACAGAATGCCAGGGATGGGATTTTACAATATTCTGCACTGGATACACTGTCCTCTACTGTATTTGGACCATATATATATATATATATATATATATATATATATATATATATATATATATATATAAATATATTTCATAATTCTCCACTGTCCAGATGTTCGCACTTTGTCCAGGCTTTTGCCTTATATCTTTTGGTCTGTTTCTTTCTGCCATATCACTGAGATGATCTCAGGACTGCTGTCACTAAATAATTGCATACATTTGAATTTTAGACTTCAAATCCTTCAGAAAATGTATCTTAACACAAATATATTGATATCTCTTGTTATTCTAGCACATTTCTAATGTGCAAATATATATAAACCCCTATTTCTGGGTCATTGTCCCCCCATTATGTTGTTTTTTTTCAGGATTTCTTGCACTAAGAGATTGAGAGCTATGGAAACATATATACTAAGACCTGATGATCATTGTGGCATTCCATGCAAACACTGATGTAAACAGGATTGCTACCTGTGTTGGTTTGCATGGTTTTCTGCCTGGCAACACTGTTGACAGACACAAAACTGTGCTTATTTATGTTGAAACACTGAGTGCAGCATATGTAATTAGCACTGCTGCTTACCGTACATCACTGACCATACATGTAAACTCCATGAAGGCTTCACACAAAGCCTACACAGAGTTTAGTGAATCCCAGTGACACTTGTTTTCTCCTCCTGTTCCAAAGGAGTCATAACACTGATAAAGTAATGAAACTCATGAGACCTTTGTGGAACAATATGACATTGACATCGAGTACAACACACTCTTGAGACTAAAGTCACTGAGCAATAACTTGTTGTTGACCACTGGAGCTACAACATTTTCATTAGCATGGCCAGGTAGAAAAAATAAAATTCTTATTGGATGCATGCAGATTTTGGAGTGGGTACTTGCAAGATCTGATGCTAACATAAGGTGGATTAATAAGCTGGCTTGCACCTGTGTAAGCAAACACAAAAAACTCAGTGACTCACTATCTGAGACAGGTTCATAAAGCTTATCCATTTAACTCAATCTCAATTTCATTTCATTCAGTATTCTTACTTATGTATAATTCCCCTCCAGAATCAGAAAATCATTCCCAGCAATTGGAGAGACAACAAAGGTTCCTCACAAGGAAAATTTTAAGGTCTTCAGCATCTGTCGTATGCGGCACATCTGAAATCACTGTCACTTTATTCTGTTTCATACAGACTACTCAGAGGTGATCTATGCCTTGCTTATAAGGCAATCTTTGACCCTGCATTATTGGAAATGCTGCATATCTGCAAGTCAAATTGTACATTGGTTACTCACTCTAAAGACCTTAACCTAGTATGTGACATTAATAAAACCTGTGGAATGGACAGATTTGTCTCCCACAGGTTACAGTACGTTTGGAATGGACTCCTACTTCATGTCAAACAGGTACCTCATTGGCCCTCTTCAAATGTAATCTGGACAATTAAATGGGCAACTGTAAATTCACCCCAGGGGTTCCACCTGTGTCCCTTTTGGACAAGGGCAATTGGTGCTGATCATGGAAATAAGGGTAAAACATGGCTAGGCTTGTAAGGGCCTTATGTCCATTAGCCTAGTAACTTCCTATGCTCCTATTTAAGTCATTTCTCAGTTCTTCTCTTCAGAGTAAACAAACAAAAACAGCATAGCTATAAATTAGCAATGTAAAGCATCAACATCCTGCCTTACCTCAGTTACAATCTCTTCCTGACAAACAAATTAGCATGTATTGCTTTGTTTCACCATAAATGCAAAAAAAAAAATTTCCATTGCAAATTTTACAAGTAGCTCATTTCATTTCAGCCTCACTATCCTTTTGTACAAATTTATTAATATATGCTCTCCTCTCTCATCTACTAGCTCTCTGAAAATCTGCATTTTTATTCTGCTCTTATCCCTGCTTACACTTTTAATGTTTGCGCTTGTGATTTCTCAACCTGGCCTGCTGGCATACAGGGATGTTGCCCTGACTACACCATGGGGTCACTGTTGTTTAATTAGTATCACAGGCACCAAAGGGGTTCTGTAGGGAAGAATGAGGCTGAGGAGTCTATGTCTGCCCACCCATCCTGGGAGGAATGAAGGGAGAGGGCATGGCTGACCACACTGGTGATGACTACTAGAGAGTAGGTGCTCTCACATGGAAGAGATCTGCACTGGCTTGTACTGCTAAGCAGAGCATGCATCATTAAGTCTGAGATGACCTGGATAGAAGCACATCATTCCTTGTGTAGACAGCCATTGTTAGTCAGTCAGCTGCGTATAGGAAGGGTTTAGTAGAGATGGGGAGGGGGCCTCCACCGCACCATTATACTAGCTTGCTTTTTAATGCCAAGCTCTCACCACCTGTGGAATAAAAGGGTTGACTACTTCCTGACCATCAGAAAGTGAGTAGTAGGGCACTCACCTATTTGGGAAATGCCTGACTCTTGCCCTGGGGAGAATGAATGAGTAGAGAGGGAAACCACTAGCAAGGTCCTAGAGAGAGATCTCCCAGTACAATTCTTCACCCGAATTCCCCACATTCCTCCACTGAGCTTGAGTGTGTTCCAGTTTATCTGTCCCTTAAATTACTGGCTATAATGGTCAGCTCACCACACGCAGTTCAACAGGTAACTAAACATGCAGCAAAGTGCACACTCACACAGACACACACCTTCATACATATACACTCATACAAAATCCACAGCCCAAAAAAAGCAACACACAATGTATGCAGACATGCACACATGCACAAACACAGACACACACAAATGTCTGCATCACATATATATTTTCAGAAGAAGCTCAGCCTGCATGCAGTGGATTCATTCTCCCTACCTCTGTTTCATTATCCTGACTTCCTGGTTACCACTGTCTATCCTCACATATCTACACATTCCTATTTTCACTTGGGTTACAGTTTTACACATGAAGATACTCTGAACTTTTTATATGGTCTGTGTGTTAATAACAGACTTAGCATCATCCCTTAGAACCACAGTGACCAAACTTCTGAAATATTTCTTTAGCTGAATGTAGATGCTGTTTTCTTCCAAAAAATGAATATAAAAGACCACATGACATTAAAGTTTACAAAGATATTGTTTGTTTTGCAATGGCATAACCACTGTTTTTGCCAGATAAGGGTTCTTCATGCTGGCCATGATTTACATTGGCAAAAAGACATACATACACAAGGTTAAAGGATTGACAGCAAGTGCCTTGGATCTACCGAGCCCCACAGCAAGGCAGACTAAGTGTAAATCTACACGCTCCAAACACAAATCTGTATAATTATTTACAGAGATTTCTGAAAAGATCAGGGACAGTGTACTAACAGTGTAACACGTTATTTGAAGTGGGAACTGGTTTTGGTCCCCTTGCTAGAGAAATCTCTGAAAGTAGGGAATTCTAGCAACAATATAATTTTTTTCTTATGTGTGCAACATTACTTATCTTTGAAGATGTTGGCTCCCTAGTAACAGAGAATAGTCATGTATAAAAATAAGAAAAGTAGATCAGTAAAACAATTGTTTTCAGTGTCTGGACCCCACTCTGACGGTTATTGCTGATCAATGATTATTTATTGATTAACCTTCCCTGATCGCATTACAGAATTCCATCTCACACTTCCTAAAAGCTGCTATTGTAGCTAAAATCTAGCTATACAATTATTTTGTTTAATCAACAAGACACCTCAGTAACAGCAGAGACTGCTTTACAGGACAATATTAAAAGTGAAATTACAAGTGCAGTTTGGGCAACAGGTTTATCTTGGAGAGTGAAAAAAATAGTCAGACATTTGTGATCATAGCGATCTAAAATCAGAGGTTCATGAGATGTATTTATGGAATAGTGCACTACAGAGTTCTTAATGTGCTTCACAAAACACCAGCTTTAAATCAGGATAAATGTTAATTAAAATTAGGAGACAGACTGCTGCAAAAGGAAAGACTGGATGGATAAGCATAAACAGAAGCCACTTGAAACAGCTTGCTTTTCAAGCACCATGGAGTCAAAAATTTCAACAGCTGTTTGAGCTCATGTGATACAATGGAAGCAAAATAGGATACAACTTTCATTTGTGAGGTCAAAATCTACATTGTACATCTGCAAACTGATCTGCACTGCATGGGAAAGTGACTTGGCAGCTGGAGGGGTATAAGGCAGATATATCTGGAGTCCTGGGGAGCCTTGAGACGTCTTATGTGTAGAAAAAATAAACTTTCTTAATAATATGATGATTACAAAACTAAAGCTAGGTATAACAGCATTTACCTATCAAAGGTCTCAGAGGCCACTGAACAGGTATATAAAACCAAGTAACGTGTTTTAGGATATTTTGAAGTTACCAGGGGCTCTAATGCGACGACTGGAAAGGATCACAAATATGGGTTCTCCTCCAGGGTTACAAATAATGCCAGGCAGACTGATGATTCATGTAACTGAAGGAGTAGTAGTTTAAAAATGTGAGGTGCTGCTCAAGATTTTTCAGGCTTACAGAATTCCAAACGGCTGTAGCAAAATAACTGATGAGGAAAGAAAGAAAGAAAAAAAGCACTGTGGTAGTAAACATTACAGTTTTACTGTTACAGTATGCTAGACATAGTAGGCTCATTCCAGTACTAAACATTACAGTTTTATTGCTATAGTATGCTAGACATAGTAGGCTCATTCCAGTATTAAACATTACAGTTTTATTGCTATAGTATGCTAGACATAGTAGGCTCATTCCAGTACTAAACATTACAGTTTTATTGCTATAGTATGCTAGACATAGTAGGCTCATTCCAGTACTAAACATTACAGTTTTATTGCTATAGTATGCTAGACATAGTAGGCTCATTCCAGTACTAACCATTTTATTGTTAGTAGGCTAATCCAGAAGTCCTTTAGTGTTTTGATCACTGGAAGTGGCTACTGTTAATAAAAAGGCAGATAAGTGCTGAACACTCTCTGTGCCATGATTACACTCCAACACTGGGGAAAAGCAATCTTGTTAAACAGGTCTCTGATGTCAGAAAGGTGCTTAACAAGCTTTTGTTTAAACACCTCTCATCACAGTTAAGCCCTAATCTCATGTTAGAACATTAACAGTGGTCAGCAACACAGGCAGTTTTTGTAAACCTACTAAAAACTTCATTTAGTTGAAATGTTTAACATGATTTTACACCCCTCTGTGCTTTCTGCCAGTCTTTGTAGTGGCGACTCCCTGCGTGACAGCAGTAACTATATTACAGCTTTCAAAACTGTAAAGACTTTGCATTCCTACTCTTTCTCTCTAACTACTATAGCACAAAAAGTTTAATGTCTCAGATTATAACTGAACTTGCCTTGTGTTTTCAACAAGCATGTGAGGACTTACCTCTTGAACTTCATTCTAAGGGTGAATTTTCTGACATCCATTTCTTAAACACATAAGCTGGTTATGATGGGAGGCCCAACCATAATCATCCACGTTATTCACTTTTTAAAATTATTCTAATCATCTCTCATACTGCAGTACAGATAGCAATCAACACATGATAGTAAGAGGACTTGAGCACCTTTACAGGTTGTAATAGACTTCATGCTGCCACACAAACAGTAGTTTGTTAAAGTGAAGTGGTGAACAGGATTTTAAAGCTCCTGGACAGGTACACCATTTCGCGCCATTCGTGCTCAAGTCTTTATTTTTCCTTTTCTTTTCTATCTGTAACTAGCAATACATCTAGTTGAAACAACACTTTATTATCACCTGTCTACAGCAGCACTGTTTTTTTTTTAAATCAATACATATTTTCACATGTCCATCTCTCTTAATCATTGGAACCATGGGATTACACTACTCTATCTGGTCAGTTAGTCTTTCAATTATGTCATGGTTTTACATTCATTTAAGCACCGTTTCTTCTTTAGGAAACATAGGAAATTGGCAGCTGCCAAGGTGCGAACAAAGCCTATGGAAAAGCATTGTAACTTAATGTTTACTGGGTCACAGTTAAGCGAGCGGACTGACTTCACTAAACCTGTCAACACTGATCATTTATTCTGGGAGTTTAGTCCATTCCACATGACACAGCATTGCTGAGCAAATTATTTATGTACAGATTGTCTAGCAGATAAAAGCAAAACTCAAGACTTATGTCCCTTCCAGTCAGACATGCTTAGAAGTTTACCAATGCACTTACATTTACCTACAGGGCTAGGAACTTCGTTCTCTGCTTTATGCAGCTGAAGATACTTTGAGCATTTTCTATAGGCAGCATGTAATACCACTAACATCAGCTACAATTCAATCTTGAAACTCACTGGAGTTACACAGATAGGACGTCTTACATGCCAGTCTGCTCTAACATCAGACACAGTAGTAATTAAACTCAAAGAGTGCTTTTTGTATAGTAGTTTCAGTTTTATATTCTGAAGCAACCTCTAATCAGCCTTGTTGTATGGCAAAGTGGCCCAGTCTTTTACATTTTTTACACCTTCTGCTACATGCAGGACACACTGCTCCCATTCAAATTGGTGACGGTCACACCTCATGCATTTGCTTGGCTTACACTCATACTAATTATCATTCATTTGCTTGGTTTGACTAGAATTAAATCTCTTTTTAAGCTTGCCACAGCCTGTGTTTTACCTCACACACATCATTTATTACATTTAAATACACATTCTAGCTTTTAACCATTCCCACCTCTCTGGTAATCTGTATTGCTTTTTTTTTAATCATTGTTAAGCCCCCTTCCCATTTTTTTCATGGGATTGGGATATTGACTTAAGGCCACTCTCTTACATGCTTCACCCATCATGCCTGACTTTCTCAGGTCTTCTCAATCCATCCATCCCTTGCCTGGTCATCCTCATTTCCTCTAGCTTTCTTCCTGGGTTTCCTAAATCTTTAGCAAATTGTCTTCTGCTTTCATGCACATGTGACTGAACTAGCATAATGTGCCCCCTTCACTTTTTCCTGCAACTAAGGATAGTTTGAATTCTGCTCTGATATTTCTTCACTTGTCCCACAGTGTGTATCTGATCACTCACTGCAGACACTGTCACCATTATTTCAAGCTTTAACTGCTCTGCCTTTACTGCCCAGGTTTTTGCACCATAAAGTAGTACTGGTTGCACAACTGTTTTGTACTTCTTACTTTTTCAGCCTCTTTGGCATTCTTCTGTCATACCCCTGACACTGTGCCATTTGGTTGCAGACCCTCTGATACTTTTACCTCCTCATTCA
The DNA here is from genome assembly GCF_019279795.1 of Protopterus annectens. NCBI lineage: Eukaryota > Metazoa > Chordata > Ceratodontiformes > Protopteridae > Protopterus > Protopterus annectens. The sequence goes on along the minus strand of NC_056739.1, from coordinate 65,982,421 downwards.
GACTCCCCTTCTCCTCAACCACCCCTCCCAGATAGTCGAAGCTGTTAACCTGCTCTGTTTACCATTTTATCTCCATTTTCAGCTTCTTCTGATTTCTCCATTTGTTGTTATGACAGCAGTCTTACCTGTATTCATTTTGATCCATGCGCCTTCAGTTTTGCATTCCAGACTTCTATAATTTGCTGACTTTCCTGTTCAGAGTCTGCTTTCAGTGAAATATTGTCTACATACAACAGCTTTGTTGATCTGTACTCTCAACAGCAGCCAGCTCACAGCTGATCTGTGATGTGCTCTCTCCCCAATGGGAGCCCATTTTTGAGTCTAAACAACATTCACACTTGTGTCAATAGGTCCTTGTACATAGCATGCACTAATTTTACCAATATTTCCAAGACTTTGAACCATGCCAGGACTGCTCAAATCAGCCTTCTTGGTACCTTATCACGTCCTTTCTCCAACTCAAAGAATGTCCAGTTGGATTCTTTCCTTATCTCCAGCTTCACTACTGCTATCTATCTCACTGGAAACATCAGGTTGGTTGTACTGTAGCTTAGCCTGAACTCAACTGCCTATCTTCTATCCTGCTTTCTACTGTTCTGTATATTTGATTGTTAATCATCCTCTCCAGCACTTTCATGCTGTGTGACAGAAGATTGATATCTCTGTGCTATTAAATTCACTTAAGGTCGCAACTTCTGAGACACTTCTACATTAAATAATTTTGTCTCTGATTTGTTCATCTTTTGCACCCTTAAAGTAACAGTTTACAGTCAGGTCAAACAATCACCTTACAAAAGGTACAGCTTGTACACATGTAAGATGTTGGTGCCATATGCAGCAGCGGCCTCTTCGGCTTCCATTGTTTGTCTTGTGCTATCTTGGTTTTCTATAGTTGGGCAGTATTTACAGAGTCACTGGTGACTGAGTGTGGAGAGAAGGCAGCCATGGTATTGGTGGATCAGTTGGACCGGGGGCTGTTCCGGATTAATTCCGATAGCTGGAGTCGTGGGCATGGCTGGAGTGATTGGCCTGGTTGTAGCTCTTCATGCTTGTATGTGGAGAGGAACGTATGGTGGTGAACAGGTGCTGGATGGTGTCAGAGGGTGTTGTGCCGGATTCGAGTGGTTTGTGAAGGTGGAACTGGACCATTGCTGGTGGAGACGAAGTTGGTGCTGGAGTGGATGGTGGATCGTGGAGACTGTGGTCATTGACCTGGACGAGGGCAGATGGTGAAGCCCAGACTGCCTGCTTGGATGTGTGCTGATCCAGACTCTTGAAAGTCTGTTTTTGTTGGATTGGTGAAACTAGACTGGGACTTGCCAGTGCATAGATGAAGCTTCAGTTGGTTGGGACTGAGTCATGTGTGTGTTTACTGTATATGTGATGTAACTGCTTGTATTTTATTTTTGTGATGGTTTGTGTTATATCATAAGCTTGAAGAAACATAATTTCATTCAGCTGTGCACTTTATGGTTGTACAGCCTGAATGACAAAGTTTACTTACTTACTTAAGTATGCCTTTCATGTGTTATTCTTATTTTTGGCTCGGTGAAAATGAAAAGTAACTGTAAATGGTCTCTACAGCAAGCTGTGGAACACAAGGGGATGTATTTTCCTGGATTTTATCTGATTCTTTGCCTTATGTGGTTGCCAGTCTAAATCATGCAAACATTTGCCTATATGCAGGCCAGTCAAATGAGTTTGAGAAGTCAAATGGCTCCAGCAGATGTCCTTACATTCATTGTTGCAGTATTCTTTATATATGGGATTCTCTGTCGTGGAAGCCCAACATTGACTAGTATACCAAAGACTACTGTTGTTTTAAGGTACACCAAACATCACAAATATGCTCAACACACAGCATCGGGCATAAAGATGACATCGGAACATAGCACCCTCAGAAATTCTTTGCCACCAGTCTAAAAGCATCTCCAGATCAATCAGAATGCCTGTGCCATTTTGGCGAGTTTTAATGCATCTTTTGCTCCTGGTTTCAATGCCTACATCTTCTTCCTGATACTGAGCCATTGCGGATAAGTACCTTGTTGGGGTTTTGTTTTTTTTCTTAGCTTGTGTGTTGCTCTGGGGGATTCATATCATACAGAAAGGGTAAATGCCAGTGTGGGAGATAGTTTCCCCATACAGACCACCACGGAAAGTGTCTTTTTGCCTAGGAGGTTCTCACAACCATACAACCTGTTCGATTTGTCAGGCTTTCATTACAAAAACCCTTCGCAGTCGGCTTTCTTCCCTTTCCTTGCATCTTGAGAACCAGCATCTTAAGCGTCTCACTAAAGAGACAGTGGAAGGAACTTCCCACCCTGAAGGTCAGCTGTTAGGGAAAGAAGCTTAAAAAGTTTAGACCGGAATCTTCCACTGTCCAGCCTATGCCGGACATTTCTCCCAAGGTTGGTAAGAACCTGGAGGCTTGCACGGCTTTGATGTCAAGTGTCCTCTGCCAGGATTGGGTTGGAGGCCAGCAAGGAATCGGCTGGCAGCACATCCAATGAGGCTTTGCAGGTGTCTATTTTGGACATTCAGGGCAACCACAGTTGATTATTTCTGAGGGGCCTAGGGATGTTCTGCAGATTTTAGCTAGGGAAGAAGTTCCTATTACAGTTATTGAATGCCATCCTGGGTCAGAACCTTTTAAACTTTATAGGGTGGATGTTCCTTTAAAGAAGAAACACAAAACTAAACAGGTTTCTCTTTCTCCTTCTCCTAGGGATCCACACAGCAAGTGGCAGGCCTTTACTCAGGGCTTGTTTAATGCTTTAATGGCATTAAAACCTCTGTAGTGGGTTTCTGCTCCTGTGCCCTGTTGGTCCTCTCCCCTTAAAAGGCACAGGGAACAGAATTCTGCAGAGGAGATGTCAGATTCTGATGAAGAATCCCTAGCTTACTCTTCCCAAATTCCTTCTCTTTTAGACTAATGGACACAGGAAGAGGTATCCAATAGTACTGATACTCCCTTTGAGGAAATTTCATTTGGATACACACTCACCAGGATGATGGAATCTTTTAAATGGGATTGTGCTCAGGTTTCTGACATCCATAAGAGGTACTGTGAGTTGTTGCAGTTGGAATCTCCAAAACTATTTCACCTGTTTTTGCTGCTTTGTTGGATGATTTTTCCAGTGCCTGTAAAGCTCCTGATTCTCTGCTTCCTGCTCCTAAGAAGCCTGATAGGCTTTACAGGACACCTGAGGATTGTAACTTTTTGTACAAATTTTCTGGTGCTGACCCCTCAGTGGTATCTGTAGCCTCTGACAAGCCTTCTCAATTGCTTCCTTCACCCAGGTTACTGCCTTCTGATAAAGACAGCAGAACCACTGAAAATCTAGGTAAGAAGGTTTACACCTCTGCTACTGTGTCTTTTAGATCTATTAACTATCAGACCCATATGTCCAGGCATGTGTTGGGTCTTCTTTCTCAGGCTTCTCAGCTTATTTCTGATCTCCCAGACTCTGAAAGTAAAACGTCTGCTCTTTCCTTGCTAGGGACTTCCTCTCAAGTGGTTCAACATTCTATCAAGTGTAGTTATAATGCAGCAGATGCCTCTTCTAGGGCTGCTGCTTTTGGTTCGGTGATAAGAAGGTATCCTTGGCTATGGTTTCAACATTTGCCAAATGATATCAAGGCTAAGTTGATGGATGCTCCTCTTGATAATAAACACTTGTTTGTGGAAGCAGTGGCTAGTTTGTTTAAATCCCTTCAGTATAAGTGGAAAGCCTTACAGGAATTCAAACGTTTGTCTCTCCTGTGCCTAAATTTCAGAGAAATTAGCCCCGATAAGCCAACTTTTGTTTGCAGGCAATATTGCCCTCCTACTAAGGGCAAAGAGTGACAAGTGGGTCTAACTGCTAATGCTACTCAGACTTCAGGGACTCATAAATCTTCCTTTCCGAATAAATCAGGTGTTTTATGATCATCCGTCTCATCCCAGCCACAATCCTATTTCTCTTCACCTTTCTCTCTCTCTTCTTGCTTGGCTTCAGATTACTCAGGATTCTTGGGTTCTGTCCATCATTCGTCAGGGTATTTCTTGGTGTGGAAATCCCATCCCCCATTTATGGGCATTCCTCAGCCTCCTTGAGAACAACTTCCTTTTTTCCCCAGAGGTCCTTTGAGACCTTTTGACTCTGGGTACTATTCAAGAGGTACCTGGGTCTCAAAGGGGGAGGGAGTTTTGCTCCAGAAAGTTTGTAGTGCCCAGAAGAGAGGGTGCTTGGAGACCAGTTCTAGACCTATCTCATCTCGACACTTTTCTGAAGGTACCAACCTTTCGGACATTTCCCCTTCAGATTCTTTTCCTCTTTTGCTCCCTCAGGTCTGTATGGGGTCTCTGGATCTCAAGGATGCTTCATTTCCAATCCATTCCCTTTTCAGGAAGTGTTGGTGTTTCTCTGTTGCTTTCTGGCATTTTCAGTTCTCTGCTTTGCCCTTTGGCCATGCTACTGCCCCAAGGGTATTCACTAAATGTCTCGCTCCTGTGATTTGCTTTTTTTGCAGGCTTCAGGGGATCCAAATATTTCCTTATTTTGACAACCTGCTGATTGAGGCATCCTCTCCCGAGATTCTTTTGCAAAATCTTCATTTTGTCATCTCCCTTCTTCAGAGCCTGGAGTTCAAAATAAATTTCAAAAAGTCTTCTCTGACCCCTTCTCACGATCACATCTTCCTGAGTTGCAGGATTCAGATGGTGCCTATGCTGGCATCCCTGCCTCCTCCCAAGGCCTTAACTCTCATTTCCCTCTTTCAAACTCTTCTTTCTCTGGACTCCATTACAGCCAAGGAGTTTGAGAGCTCTGGGTTTCATGGGGAAAACTACACAATCTCGAATGTTTGAAATACTGAATTTCAAACTATCAAGACCAGAGTGCCGAAACCTCACAATACCGAAAGATCAGAAGCACGAAATTCAAAATCCTGATGATCGGAGATGTTGAAATTCACGATTCTGGTGTTGCAGTTTGTGAATGGGTAGGTGGAAGGTAGGGTAAGTATTTCTTTGTGTGTGTTGGTTAGGGGTTGTAGTGTGTGTTTAAGTGCGTGTTGTGAATGAGATGTGTGTGTGCGAGGGGAATGGTGGTGTGTGGTGTTTTTTTCATGTGTGTCTGTAGTGCGATCTTGGAGTTAGAATATTTAAGTAGGGGGGTGTGGGGGGCACAGGGGGGCTTGCCTGTAGTGTAGGTTTGTTAGTTTTCTGGGGAAGGTGTGTGAATGTGTGTGTGTGTGTGTGTGTGTGCTGTATGTCTGGGTATACTTTTTGCGATTTTGAATTTTGCGGTTTTGGTTTTTTGGTGTTTTGGAGTTTCGGGTCTTTGGTCTCAGTATTTAGGTTGTCAGGAATGTGAGCATTGTGGGTTTCATAAGGGATCCATTTCATGGCATCCACATTCCTATTTCATATGTGCCCTCAGGCCAAACTCCACATGAGAACGTTTCAGTGGTTTCTGAAGTCAGTTTGGCTTCAATGTGCATGTCATCTACACTTTGTAGTTCCTCCTCTTCCTTGTTTCAAAAAGGAACTTCACTACGGGATCCAGCAGTTGTCTCTAAATCCAGGGCTCCCTTTTCATCCTCCTCTTCCCTCTAAGGAATTGTTCACAGTCACTTCAGATGTGTGATGGGGAGCAGCATTTGGTTCCCTAAAGGTGCAGGGGGTGTGGCGTCTCATCAGCAGAAGGAGCACATCAGTGTCAGAGAGGAGAGCCCTTCTGCTGGCTCTTCAGGCTTTTCATCCTCTTTTTTCTCTCAAGGTGTTCACAGATAATACCACAGTGATGTGGTATATAAACAAACAGGGAGGAACGAAATCTTACCTTCTTTTCAGGTCGGCACTCCTGGTATGCGATCTTGCTGTCAAATATCAAGTGACTCTTCATGCAGTTTACATTCCCTCAGGTAAAAACATTGTGGCAGACACTCTGAGCTGGTCTTTAACTGAAGCTCATGAATGGATGCTTCACAGGGATGTGTTTCTGGACATTGTCCATTAGTGGGTACTACTCCTCTAGTAGATCTATTTGCCTCCCCTCTGAACAGACAACTTCCTCTATTTTGTGCCAGACTCCCAAATCCTCTGGTTTGGAAGCTTGACACCCTCTCTTTTTCTTGGAAGGGGATGTTTCTTTATGCATTCCCTCCCCTTCCTCTCATTCCAAAAGTCCCATTAAAAATTCAAAAGGATGCTCCCAAAATCTTGTTGGCGACTCCCTTTTGGCCGAGACAGCACTGATTCCCTCTTCTACATTTAGCCAAGAGCAATCATGACAGGTTACCTCACAGGGTGCAGCTACTCACTCAAAACAGGGATCCCCCATCCATTCCCATCTCTTCGACTGACATTGTGGGTGATAGGATTTAGATTCCACATAGATACCTTTTTTTTCTGAGGACGTGCTGAAGATCCTGCAGGAGGCCAGGAAACCTACTACTAGGAAATCCAACTTATCCAAATGGAAGAAGTTTTCAATTAGTTGTCTTTTTCATAACCTGGACCCACCTATTGTGGCTGCTCCTTTGGTTCTCTCTGATTTGTGTGAGTTGCTCAATACTGGTTTGCCCTATTCGTCTATTAAGACACACTTATCTATCTCTGCTTATCTGCCTTTATCTCCTCCTTCAACTTCTAATTTTGAGGCTAAACAATTCCTCAAAGGTGTCCTTCATATATCTCCCAGGAAGCCTTATCCTCCTTCCTGGGATCTTAATTTTGTTTTGGAGAAGTAGGCTCATGCTCCCTTTGAGTCTGCTGCTTCAGCTTCCTTGCAGCATTGTTCTTGGAAGATAGTTTTTTAGTTGTCCCTTACTTCTGCCAGAAGACTGAGCTGCAGGCCCTTATGGCTTGTCCTCCTTTTTTTTGATATTTCATAAGGACAGGGTGCCTTTGCGTACTAATCTTTCTTTTATGCCTAAGGCTATTTTGTTTTGTCATACTTTTCATGGTGAGAGCCTTCCTTCTTCTGTAAAGGCTCATTGAACTAGAGCTGTATTTTCTTCTGATACTTTTTTCAAGGGGTTGGATATGTCTGTGCATGATTTTACCAGCACTACAAGTTGGATGGTATCTCTAGAACTAGAGCTGGTTTTGCGAGGGCAATTCTTCATGGATTCATAGAGAGCTCTACTTCTCCTTCCTCCTCCTAAGTGTCTTCTTGAGCTTTGGCACTCTCCCATATGTAAAGAATACTGCAACAGTGAATGTAAGGGCATACTACAATTGTGTAAAATCTTACCATAACAGCAGATGTCCTTACATTCACTGTTGCAGTATTCAATCCCTCCCTCCTCCTACTCCTTTCTGCTTCCGGGGTGTACTGGTCAACTCCTGGGTTTCCTTGGTCTGGTGTTTCTACTGGCACAATCAGTTCTGAGGATGGTATGTCCAGACATCACCTTTATGTCCTACCCTATGGAAGGAACATAGATGTGATGTTTGGCTTACCTTAAAGCAACTGTAGACTTTGGTATACTGGCCGACGTTGGGCTTCCACAGCAGGGAATCCAGTAAGTAAAGAATACTGGACAGTGAAGGAAAGGACATCTACTGTTCTGGTGAGATTTTACACAGCTGCACTTTATTTTAAAATCATTTTCAATATAAGTAATTTAAATTTGGCTAAATTACCACTTTTTGAAGAATAACAGCATAAGATTACTAAAGTAGTTAACTCAGAGCTTGGTAGACTCGCTCAGGATGATGCAGTGCTCTTTTGTAGCTGGTTGGACTTTTTTGGTCCTTCTTCAAAAGATTCTCATTTTTAACACGGAGTCAAGACATGCACCAATGACTTTCAAGTCAGTTCACATTTGGAGAGTGCTATCAGGAAATAACAGCACTTTACTGAAATGGGTTGCTTTTATTCTGCACAAAATTACAGCTAAACAGAAATGCCATTAACACTTCAGTCATCTTGAGCCCACTACCCCAAAGGCTTAAATGTGTGCATTATGGGATATGTACACTCTTAAAATGGCAATACTGTAGAACATAGTCTTAAATTAGCAATGACAACAGTGCACATTTTCAATGTATACAGACACAGTAGCAGCTTCACTTATCAAAGGACTTTACTCGGCAACTCATCTGATACTGGGGCCTTGTCCTTGAACATTCTGGTAAGTTCCTCTTTCACCCTCTATGGATCTGCTTGTCTCTCCATCCAAGCACCTCCATTTTATTCTCTCTCTCTCTCTCTTTCCAAGATCACTATTTTGTCCTTTTATTTATTCATAAAAATGGAAGTGAAGTTGAGAACTTATTTCCTGCCTCTACCTACTCCCCAACCAGTTGTACTTCCTCCCCACCAACATTTACCAGTTTGCACAGACTTGACTTTCAGTTTTTTCCTCTGCTGTAAGCTTTAGCAATCATTTATCTCTTGGTTTATCCTCCTCTGCCAATCTATTCCCACCTTGGTCTTAACTGCTCTAATTTCCCCCTTCTTCTCTGTTGCCTCCATACTGGCCCCAGGCTTTTCTTACAACTTGTTGGCTCCCATTGTTTCTTGTCATTGCCTTAGGTCTCTAACCAATGTTTGTCCCAGCTAATTGTATTTGACCCCTTACAGTTCTGTGCTTGTAGCCTGCTATGCACGGTTGCTCTTGTCCCAGTACTGAATAACAATGCACGATTCTCCGATTTACTAGCAGTGTGTTAGTTTACACTTCTCTCGCATCATCTTCATCAGGAGTGCAGTCAGAATGTTTACAACAGAACTCACTCTCCTGTCTTGTGTGGCTCTGTTATTAATTCTTCTTCTCCTCTCTTTCCCTCTCTTCCACTGCATCCCATCTTTATATCCTTCCATCAGTTCACATTATCTATGAATCCCCAAAATTCACTTTGAATCCCTTTCTAGTAACACTGATCACTGTTTTTGGAAAAAATACCCAACAGAAACTGGTTTAGCACTGCACTCTCGATTTATTAAAAAGCCTTTTCTTTCATATCCCACCTACTCCTATCTTCATTCTTTCGCTGTGCTCTGAGATCATTCTTGATGAATGGAAACAGTCATGTATCATCTTTCACTGTGGTATGGTGCCAAGACAACATTTTCTGAACACTATTTTATTGATAATCTTTCCCCTACTGCTAAAATTCTGGAAAAGCTATTATATAATTAAATCCTGCGTCCGCCCCCCCCCCCCCCCCCCAAAAGCTGGACCTTTGTCTCCCAGTCTGCCAGTAATCAAGATAAAGGCTTTACAGATAGAACATCTCTACCCATGCCAGCAGAACACTAAGAACCATAATCATCTATTGCTGATTTCTCCAATCATTTATGTATATAAAGTAAAAGAGTACATGTGTGGGCAAATTAGGTTCATAGGGCTATACCAGTCTAACTACTGAAGCCTTTATAAGCCTAAGCAAGCCACCTAATGTAGCCTAGACGTTATTGTGCCTTAGAGGTTATTTTAAGGGGTATACGCAGGGTTGCCAGATTTCCGACCGGCCAGGTAGGGACCAAAAAAGGTCTTTCACAGCAAGTGAAGACTAAAAAAAAAAAATGTCTTCCACGCTAGGTCTTTAATGCGGAACATGAGAGTTCCGCATTAAACAAAAGTAGGTCTGTGTTTATTTATTTATTTTTTTGATTGGCCCGGGCCAATCAAAAATAAATAAACACGGAGCTACTTCTGTTTAATGTGAAACATCACAGTTCCGCATTAAACAGAAGTAGCTCTGTTTTGAGATTTTTTGATTGGCCCGTATACCAGTATATGGGCCAATCAAAAATCGCTAAACACGGAGCTGTTTCTGTTTAATGTGGAACATCGCAGTTCCGCATTAAACAGAAGTAGCTCTGTTTTGCGGTTTTTTTGATTGGCCCGTACACCGGTATACGGGCCAATCAAAAATCGCTAAACACGGAGTTACTTCTGTTTAATGCGGAACTGCGATGTTCTGCATTAAACACAAGAAGCTCCGTGTTTAACGATTTTTGATTGGCCCATATACCGGTATACGGGCCAATCACAAAAAAAAAAAAAAAAAGCGGAGGCTGCTCGGGATTTGAACTGGCAGTGTGGGACTCGGGATCAGGCTGCTGATCCCAGGACAGTCCCGCCCAAATAGGGACGTCTGGCAACCCTGGGTGTACGTAAGTTAGGACATGTCTTAGAGATTGTTTTAAGGGATGTGTGTTATTTAGAGCATGATTTAACATATGCCTCTGTCCATCACAGACATAGATGTCAGACCAGGGGTGAATTTCATACTTCCCATCCACTGGTCCAGGTTGTACTTGAATAGAGTTAGGCAAGGGCTTTGCTTCACAAGGATGGGAAGCCTGTTCCAGAGAATAAGGATTCTCTGAGATACATACCTGTCCCTCCTACATGTCTTATTTAAGTTGCAAGCAAAGTTTAAATCCTTAGATCTAGTAGTTCTTATATCTCACACCTCTCAGCATTTGAACACTGTTCTATAGCTAATCTTTACTCTATTGCTAAACTTCCAGAAAATCTATTATGTAAACAAATACTGCTCTAAGCTTTTCATCAAAAGGGAAGAAAAACAAAACTTTTTATTTCAATTCTGCTTAAATATTTTAAGATCCACTTATAGTGACCTGTGTGATGATACATTTTTGTACTTCTCTGCTTTTTATCCATTTACCTGTTTGCATTTGTTTAGTTTGTTCTGGGACCTTAGTCTTGTAGCTTCATTTGTAATTGATTATAGGTTCATAGGTGTTTACTAAGCTAACAACCACAAGGGCCTTTTTAAGCCTAGCCATGCATCCCAAATCACTGACAAGTTCTGATACCCTTGATAAGTGTAAGCAGGGGCCTGGGAGATGAACCATTTACAGGTTGCCTGTGCCCATTAGAGATATAGATGCCAAACCAGGGGTAAATTTGCTGTTCCCCATCCAATTGCCCAAGCTGCACTTGAATTGGGTTAGGGAGCAACTCTGCTTCACATGGATGGGCAGCCTGTTCCATAGATGAGGTAGTCTCTGGGATACAATACCTGTCTCTCCAGCAGGTCCTATTTATATCACAGGCAAGGTTTAAGTCTTTAGAATGGATAATTCTGGTGCTGTTTGCTTTGTAGATATGCAGGAGGTCTATCAGAGTGGGGGTCCGATAATGCCCTGTTTTGCCAGGCATACATCTCCCCTCAAAAGTCTGTAGGAGAGATAATACAGGGATAGGGCCTTGAGGCAGTCTGCATAGGACATTTTACTTACTCCCTGTATTCTTTTAGTGAAGAACCTTTGTGGACATTCCAGTTGTTGGATATGTCTAGTTAGGTACATACTAATGGGGGCATCGAACTCAATGATAGGTCTGATGAATGCCGAATAGAGTGGAACAATAACTTCCTTAGACTTGGATGCCATACCTTTGTTTATAAGTTGCGCAACATTGAATGATTTCCTCACTACTATAGACACGTGATGGTCAAAGGCTAGATTACTATCTATGTGTGTTCCCTGACTACTGGGTCAACTCTAAGGGGCATGTTGTCAATATGATAGTTACCAGGGATGGATGACTTCCCAAAGAATACTATTATGCACTTCTTGGCATTTAGTTTTTTAGTCCATGGCTCTGACACCAGTTGTTTGTTTGTGTCAGCCCCTGCTGGAGAACATTTGTGTCAGTATGGGATTCAATGATCGCTCCTAATTTGCAGTTATCTGCAAATTTAGACAGACAGAGACCACTGACATTGGCCTTTATTTCAGGAAGTAAATGCCAAAAAGGAGCAGTCCAAGGACTGATCCCTGAGGGACTCCACTTGTGACTGGCCTCTTTGTAGAGTTGGACTCCCCAATTCTAACTTCCTGGCTCCAGTCTGTGAGCCAGTTGGCTATCCGCTGGATGACATAAGAGTTTGTACCTAACCTTTGAGTTTTTCAACAATGGGGTATTGTGTAAAATGCCTTGGCCAGGGTCAAGGTAGGCACTGTGAACCATTTTTTCCCTCATCCATTGCTTTGGTTACCTTCTCAAAGTCATGTCATGTATGTTGCATGTACCTGACCTAACACATGCAACAGTTGGAATGCTCACAAACATTCCTTGCCAGGAGAATCCAGGGATAAACACATTGTCCTGTATGGAGCACCTGAAAGCCCTCTCTCTACACTCTGTCTCCTACAAGTTAATGAGAAGCGATCAATGCCTGGCATACAAGGCATCCTAAGATCCAGCTCTGATGGACCTTTTGCACATCTGCAAAATGAACAGCATCAGAACCACTAAATTTAAGGCTTTAAATTTTGCTTGTGAAATAAATACGACATGTTGGTAAGACAGGTAAGAGTTTCAGAGGATCCTCATGCTCTGGAACAGGCTCTCCATCCATGTGAAGAAGAATCCATCCCTAACTCTATTGAAGCGTAACACTGACCAATGGATGGGAAATCAGAAATTCACCCTGGGTCTGGCTCCCATGTCTTTGATAGACAGAGGTAGACATATAACCTCTAGAAACTTCCTAACATACTACCTACTAATATATGCCCATGATACATAGGGCCACATTATGATTGAACAGCTAAGCTTAGAAAGACCCTGGTAATCATAAGCCTAGTATAACCTTTACCTTGTAAAAGTTTAAGCTGCTGGTAAGTCACTGACTATTACAGTTAGTGAATAATGCCAGACATCAGAGTTTCACACCTCTTACTGTTTAGCAAAAGCATGTTGCTGCAAACTCTGTTATTCTATTAACGTTTTGTTATTCTAAGGAAAAAATGTCATTATGTTAAATTTTAAAGTGACTTGGAGTAATATTTAAAAGAATTATTCCTGTTGTTGGATGCTTTTTCCTCATGTTATTACTGGCATTGTCCTGAAATCTTGGGTGAGGGAAATGAGAAGCATAGAAACCACCTCCACCACATTCGCACATGCACACACTTAGACATCTCATCCACACTGCTTATACCCACACTCAGACATCCCCACAACACAGCACATAATCACACTCAGACTTTCACCCTCCCATGTGATGCACCTACACTGGCCTGGTAATCAATGAGCCTAAATCCTCATCACTGGCAGCAGTGGGGAACGTACACACTGGGAGGATGACAAGAACACACACAGTAAAGTGCAATTACCCTTAAGAGCACACAGAGATCACAGTCAGTTTGGGGCTGGTTTCTCCCTCTTTCTCCAGATCTCCAATAATACTCCCCACTGGCATAGCTATAAGGTTGAGAGCTCAGCTGAGTGGTCAAGCCAAAACCTCCAGCAACCTCTTTGTCCAACCAGTGCTTCATGTTCCATCACAAGTAGCAGACACACACACAAACTGAGATTTGATTTATCTACAAACACATACACACACCTGGGAAAGGCTGGCATAGGTTTACCAGCTATACCCCCTTCTGCCCAGACTATAAGGCAGTTCCAGCTGCCACCAGCCAACTCTTTATCAGCTACTCTAAGGTCCTTAACAAAGGGTGTCCAATCCTAGTGTGTAATGTCACTAATAATCTAAATGGTAGTCTGACCAAGAGCAAGGCTATGTAGGAGTGTCCTGTACAGCGTCATCAAATAGATACTCTCAGAGCTTAAATATCTCTACACAGACTAGCCACAATTAAAAGGTTTAAATATATTTAATAATAAATAATAAAAGAACAAGACAATACTCAGTAAGCAAATCAGTTACATCAGATTTCAAAATCACAGGAAATATTTAAAACAACATTGCAGGACAGTCTCAAATAAATACAGAAAACATCTAAGCTATACTTTATTAAATTCTTATCTGAATATAAAAGAGTTACTATGCCCTAAAAACTTACTTACAGCAAGCCAAGTGCAGAAGAAGATGAGTGGATGTTTCTAGGTCAAAGACAAGATACAAAATGTACAGTCTCTCTCCGAGACAGTTCTTAAATTAATATCAAATATTACTGCTAGGTTAGCTTGGATGACATCACTTTTTTTTCACCTGAATTCCGGTTCCCAAGCTAAACCCCCATTGTCAGAAACTAACAGAATTTAACATCTCTATGTGAAAAATACATATCTTTCATATGTTTGCAGACCCTGGAAGTCATAAAACAATAAAACACTTCTGCACCTCAAACCCAGTAATTACTTCTTTTCCAATACAATACAAAAACTTCTAGCTCTAGACATTGTCTGCTACTGAACTGAAATTGAGAGATAACATTTAAAGCATAATTGTAAACAATTTAATTTCAACTTATTTTGTTGGAGTTTTGCAAGTTAACTCTCTATGTTCTAGTTTTTACTGTTGAAACATATACATTTACACAATTACAATAGGTTATATACATTTCTATTCTTTTCCAGTAGGGAACAATGTGAACACATTTTTGAAGCTCAGTACTGTACAAACCCTGTTCACACACTTCTGTACCTGTAGTTTAATATACACATAACCTATAGTTTGAATACATTTGTAAGACAAGCATATGAATCATGTTGATATTCACAAATGACATGATTATTTACAAAATTCCAGATAGCTGGGCTGGGAGTATTTCCCTTTTGTGTCTCACACACTGCATGCATATGGGCACACACATACATACAGGTACAGACATCCCTCCCACACACTTATAGACATCCTCCCACACTGCGCACACATTCCCTCACATACATACACAGACACCCCATGCACACTTAGAGGCATCTCCCCCCCACATTGCACATGCGTTCAGACATCCCTCCATATCTTAACTGTACATGCACAAACTCTTACACACACCTCACACACATACTATACACACATCCTTAGACATTCCCCCACACACACTGCACATACACAAACTCTTACACATCCCACACACACAAACTGCTCAGACACACACACACACATTGCACTCACACACATAGATATCCCCCAAAAAATGCATACACAACCCCCCACACACACTGTGTACAGACATCCCCCCATACAAACACTGCACACACAAAGACATCCCCCCACAAACACACTGCATACACACACATTGACACCCCACACATGCTGCACACAGATATCCCCCCATACACACTGCGCAAACACACATCTGAAATATACACACTGCACACGCGCACACAAATACAGAGACATCACCCTCACACTGCACACAAACATTGCCCCCATATGCACACAACACACTCACATACAGACATCACACACACACCCCTCACACACACACACACACACACACACACAGACACCCCCAGCACACACTGCACACACACACATATACACCCCGTACACACTGAACAC
Organism: Protopterus annectens; assembly: GCF_019279795.1. Taxonomy (NCBI): domain Eukaryota; kingdom Metazoa; phylum Chordata; order Ceratodontiformes; family Protopteridae; genus Protopterus; species Protopterus annectens. The sequence continues at coordinate 65,967,189 of NC_056739.1, read as the reverse complement.
TCAGACACCCTCCACACACACACTGCACACTCACACACAGACACCCCCCAAACACACACACTGCATACACAGACAGCCCCCACTCACACACAGACATCTGCACCCACACCCACACAATACACACACTCACAGACATCTCCCCCACACACTGCACACATACACACACCCCCACACACTGCACACACAGACATACCCCCCACATGTACACACAATGCACACACAGACATCCCTCCCACACACATACACATCCCCCCAAACACAGACTGCATGTACACACACACACATCCCACACACTGCACATGCACACAAGACATCCCACACATTGCACACACATACACAGAATTCCCTTAAACACAGAGACATCCCCTTACACACACTGCACACAAACACATGCGTACGCACACACAAAAACACAGACATCCCCCACATTCACCCACTGCACACACAGACACAAGTCTCCCTCCCACACTCACTGTGTGGACACACACACACACACACACACACACACACACACACACACACACACACACACACACACACATACACACACACACACACAGGCACTCAGTGCACATTACAACCCTACTTCACTCCTGTGGAATGTTTCAGTAGCATGTAGTTCATAGGCTCATAGATTAGTACTAGGCTAAGTGCCTTTGTGGGCCATTTTAAGCCTAGCCAGTTGCCCCATGTGAGAATCAAACCCTGCACCTTATGTCTGTAAGGTAAACACCTTAACCATTATGCCAACCTCCCACAGTATGGCTATGGGAGTGACCCACAGCAGTGACTATCGACCATGTCCAATCACTGTGTTGTGCCTGTCTCTGACCCAGAAAGGGTGTCTGCACATGGTTGACTTAGGGCTTACAATTGATGGTAGCCTTTTTGAATCCCAGCCACTATCTAACTTCATTTTTAGTCTCATTCCTGAACCTTTGGAGTGACCTGTGTTACCATCAGAATACGTGCTTCTTGAACAGCTATGGATGTTGCAATTTCTAATGTCTTATTTATTGTTAAATTTGATTTTCATAATCCCTACTTCACTCAATCTCACTCACAGGCACACTAGCCCATTCTCACAGACACACACACATATGGTCTCTTTCTCTCTAGCAATCCTCTAATTACTGCAATCACCCAGACAGACAAAAAACGTGCACACATATGCAGACAGACACATTAGTCACCCAAGACCACTTATACCCCTGCAGACATGTACACATACTGCCATATACACTCACATATCCCCCAGCACTACAATTCCACTAAACCTCCCCAAACTAACCTGCAACATGGTCTCTCTCACTGATTATAATGGGGCCAGCAATATTTTGTGTAGATCACAGGACTAATCATCATTGTCCACTCCTGTGGAATGCTTCATTAGCATGTAGTATGACTACAGAAATGACCCACAGCAGTGACTGTATCGACCATGTCCAATCACTGTGTTGTGCTTGTCTCTGACCCAGAAAGGCTGTCTGCACATGGTTGACTTGGGGCTTACTATTGGTGGTAGCTCTTTCTGAATCCCAGCCACTATCTAAATTCATTTTTAGTCTCATTCCTGAACCTTTGGAGTGACCTGTGTTACGATCAGAATACATGCTTCTAGAACAGCTATGGATGTTGCAATTTCTAATGTCTTATTTATTGTTAAATTTTATTTTCATAATCCCTTTTTCATTTCTTGGACGTTTTTGCCAACTATGCCCTTCTGTCATTTACTCAGTCTACCTTAAAACTGGCAGTATTATTCCACCCTGCTTCCTTCTGCTAGGCATTGTTTGCATTTGTTCTAATTTTGCTTTGATTTCTTTTATAGACTCTCAATGTTTATGCAGTAACACAGGTGACACTGTGATCAAATGAATAAATGAATCAATAAAATAATGCATGATGTCTTGAAATGATTACATACAGGCTTATTTGCTGCCAAAAATGTAGTAAGCCATATGCCCTAGGTCTTATTATTTCATTAAGAAACACTAAGATAACATTTTAGCTGCTTATTACCAACACTTCTCTTTCCTTATGTTAGTCACTCTTCCTCACTGATATTAAAACATTCTCACAGATCTAACCTTGTCTGTTGTATGCTGTGTGTAAGGGGTGGGGGGATGAGTGTGTGCAGTGTGTGTATGGGGGGGGGGGGTGTCTGTGTGTGCAGTGTGTGTATTGAGGGGTGTGTGTAAAGGGGGGATGTGTGTATGAAGCGACGTGTGTGTGTGTGTGTATTGAGGGGTGTGTGTAAAGGGGTGTGTGTGTGTGTGTGTGTATGCTGCAACCAAATACTTCCTATAGTCTGCTTCACAACATATACTTTGCAGAAGAAATTATTTTCATTCTCAAATATCATGTGTGCACTGTGTAACCGCTTTTATAACCTCTGATAATATACAATTACTAGTATGTTAGTTCATTAATAACTATCTTCTAAAAGGTATATATGAAGAATTCATTCTGAATGTTTTCTTTAATAATTATTATAAATTAAATGCTTGTGTGTGTAATGGAAGAGTGAATAGTAGATTTGTATATGGTTTTGTGTCTGACATACTCGACAAATACTCTTTTGTTTTGTGAAAGCAAGTTTGAAACACTTGCTGTCATGCACAATGTACATAACGTAAGATCTGGTAAGAAGAGGTCCAGCTTCTGTAAGCAGCAGGACAGATGGACTAGACACAGACTGCTCACCATGTCAAACTTTCCCAGGTTACCATAAACCCTTTCCTTTACATCATACACCATATGGAGGGCACTTTCTCAGTTTTTTTTGTGCTGTTCTTCAAGTGTTACGCAGAAGAAACTAGCCTTGAGCAGCTTTCTTAGACTGTTGGCTTTTTCACCTTTAATTCAATGCTTCTGTCTTTGTAGCAGTTTAGGTCCAGGCAGATTACATTTGCTTTTCTTCTTCTCTGTCAGAAGTTTTTTTTACTATTTTCTGTGCCACTGGGCCTAGACCCATAGCCTGGTAACATTAGTGCTTTTGTTTAAACAGTGTTCATGAAGCTAAGCTATTCCACCTACAGACAGGCATCCTTATTGTTTATTTGGCCATGGTAATGCTTGTAACACTTCTAGGGGGTCTATTTCTCTACTGCTATGCCAAACTGCACCACTGAAACATGAAAAACTTAGTGCATCAATTTTTCAGGCATTTGTATATTACTTAGTGTGATACCGATTCAGGGAACCACCTGGCTCTTCCAAAATCATATCAGAAAATGTACTAAAAACTCTTCAGCACAAGGATTTGCAACCTCTTTTCTTACCACAATTAAGAAGTCAAATATTTAGAATGGTTCCTTTTCCTGTCAGCCTCCAACAAGTACAAAGGTGGATTAAGTACCAAAACTAGTAACCAATGATAGTAGTTTTTTTTTTTTTGCATTTACCAAGATTGAGACCTACTACTTCATTGGTGTCAGTGGTTCTTACTCAAACAGTAGATTCCAGGGTATTGTATTGTATTGCCTATTTTTGGACATGGTTGTCTGCCTTCTGTTATGCAGCCTATTAATGAAGGGATTCTAGCAGCATGGCTTGTTTTCAGAGCTGGTCCTGTGCTTACTTTGGTTATGTACCATTGCATTTATGCAGCCGTATGCATGATTTTAAAGGGTTTCCATGAATGGCTCTCCACAGGTAGCAGTGTTCCCTGGATTTAGGGGGCTTTAAATTTTACCAGAGTGCTATTAAATGTCTGTTTGTCTTAGAATAATTTTTAAAAACCTAGAGTTAGCTGGTGTCACATTTTATTTGTATTTCAGAGGAGACAATGTTATTGTCTTACCTGAGCAGTGAGGAGATTACAAGAGGGGGGGGTGTGTGTGTGTGTGTTACATTCGACATACAAGGCCAGGATTATACACGTACAGGTTTATAGTGGGGTAGTTGAAGTCTACCATCAGAGGTCTGTTGGGCTGAATGGAGAGTGACTCCAGTTCATTTACGTAAGTGGTGTGGGTTTCCTGGGTCATAGGTGGGGACTCATAGCATGTAAAGATTTGGTATGGGAGTTTCCCTATGGTGATTCATACATGGACAAGCTCAAGTGCATCATATTTCTTGACTAACCCTGAGGTGCATTTATTTTTTATATAAATTGAGAAACCTCCACCTTTTGTCCTTTTCTGCACAGTAGTAAAAGCGTCAAAGGCATTTTAGCCCTGCACTGCCCCAGTGCTCTCTGTGGCTATACATACATCTATATTTTCCAGGGTGAGGAGAGTTGGCAGGGAATGAAGTTTTGGTTTAGACTCCTAGCATTGAGCAGTATTGCCCTTAGATAATTCTGGGTTGGTTTCACTGTGTTCGATAGTTTATCAGGTTGGCAATGCCTAAAAAGGCACTACGAGGGTGGACAAGGTTTTAGCCAATATATGAAATCCTGAAGGAGATCAGTGCAGACAATCCCTGCAGAAGCAGCATGGTTTGTTGACCATATCTTCCCCAACAAATATTGTACCTTCTCTGAATGATACAAAAAAAGTAAATTATTAAATTCAATTACTTTCTGTTCATATTATGGCATCATCCTTGGAGAAAGCAGAATGTTGCTCAATGCTAGGCTTATACCAGTCTGGGATATATAGTCTGAGAGCTTCAGCATCTCTCAGTTCATGTTTTTCAGGGAGGTATGTCTCAGATCATTTAAACTCTCATTCAAAGATTCAGAAAAACTTTGTCATTTAGGACCACACAAGTGCATCCTAAATGAAATTACAAATGTCAGCTCACAAGAGAAATGCAGTGCAAATAACATAGATACAGCGGTATCAGACAATAACATAAGAAATAAAATAACACGTATGACATGCAAGCGGTATTTCACATTACATAAACACACTCAATACCCATTATCCAATGATAAATAATAAATAAATACCCTCCACCAAACCCCTACGCTGTTAAGATAGAGAATAGAGACCAGTGAATAGCAGCTGTTTAGTTACCGTATTGCACTTGGCAACCTTAGACGTGACTCCGTATAGCCATCATATTGCATAATGGTAATACTGAGAGTAATTGCTCAGAGCAGCAGGATTAAATGAAAACAGAGGCTCCAATGTAGCAGGTATTATGGGTGGTGTCTGAGTTAATAAGTCACATAATTGTAGGATACAAACTGTAGGATACAAACTGTTGCTGAATCTGGTAGTCCTACAGCGGAAACTGCGGTACCTTCTTCCAGACGCAAGTTGTGAGAACCAGTTGTGGGCTGGATGTGTCAAATCAGCTAGTATGTTTTTATGTTCTCTTTCTTGCTCTTGTAAAGAAAAGCCTCTGAATAGAAGGGAGGTTTTTGCTCAATATTTTCTTAGCCACCCTCTGTAATTTCTTCTTCTCAATGACCATGCATTTGCAGAACCATGCTATGAAGTTACTAGTAAGGATGGGATGGGAAGAGGAGTAAGACGTGTTTTATTAGTCAATTTCTGGACCATAATTTTAAGAACTGTTTGACCAAGTTCCCTTATATTACCAAAGACTCATGGGATTTTTTGGGGAAAATAAAGGAGCTAAGAATGAAAGAAGGGTATTCATTCATTACGGTGGATGTATGTAACTTGTTCACAACTATACCCCAAGATATAGGTTTGATATGGCTCGAAGAGCAACTTTATGAGACCAAGATATATGATCAAGGAAGGATAAACATGTTTGTTAATCTCATGGAAATGGTGTTATTAAATAATTATTTATATTACGAAGGTAACTATTACCAACAAGTGAATGGCGTGGCAATGGGGGCAGCTTGTGCCCCCATTTACGCAAATTTGATTATGAGTTACTGGGAATCCAATTACATTTTTAAAACTGAGTACTACAAACATATTAAAATATATACAAGATACCTTGATGATATATTTATTGTTTGGGACGAAGACAAGAAAAAGTTGGAATCATTTTTGCTGTATATTAATAATACTGTTAGATTTTTAAAATTTACCCATGAAATAAGTCAGGAAGAAATTTCATACTTGGATATTATGTTATCCTATGATAAATTACAGGGAAGGGTAAAATCTAATATATACAGGAAACCAACATTCTCAAATGCTTACTTGCATTATAACAGCTGGCACCCTGACCATCAGAAAAAAGCAATTGTTAAAGGACAAATGGTCAGGGCTGCCAGAATGGTGAGCGATGAAGAGGAATTTGTGAAAGAATTGATGTATATATCAAATTTATTTCAAAATAGAGGCTATCCCGAACAGTTATGCACCAAAATATACAATGAGGTAGCATACAAAAGGAAAATAGGGTCATATCAGGCCATATTAACTTCACCATTTTTAAATTTGGGAAGTAGTAACAGTGTGAACATGGAAGAAGTTAAGTTAAACAATGTTCCTTTATATATATCTGTATATAATGATTGTTATCAAATTACAAAGGATATTATCCAGAGGAATTGGGATATTGTATGCAAAGATAAGAAATTGGGACACCTGTTTCAAGGTGGTGTGAAATTTGTGTATAAAAAAGATGCATCATTTAAGAATATTTTTGAAAGGGACAATAGCCATAATAAAGGAACATCACACAGACCGGCAGGTAATTTTAAATGCGGTCGATGTACCATATGCCCCTATATTTATTGCACCAATGATAATATAGTTGTAAATTCTTGTAACATTAAAATAACAGGGCATTATAACTGTTACACATCCAATGTAGTATATCTCGCACTATGTCAGGATTGTGATTCGTTTTATGTCGGGAAGACTGCCCGACATTTTAGGGATAGAGTGAGGGAACATCTTTTAGATATTAAAAATTTAAAAACAACTAATGCCCTTGCCAGACACATACAAGGTAACGATGGACACAAATTCAAATTTTGTGTTATTCAAAATTTAATATATGATATACAAGGTAGAGTTACTACATACGATCTAGATATTTATGAGTTGAAATGGCAGATATTTTTAGATGCATGTAATATACCAGGTTTAAATGAATTTTGTACTATTAAGCCAATATTGAAAAACAATATGATTAAAGGGAAATAGTTTGGGTTGGACATGATGCAATCAGCTTCGTGCACATTTACTTTCTTCATGCACATGTAAATTTTATAATTACACACTTACATAATCATCTATTTTAATATATATGGTATAATTTCATGTATGAGATTTTAATATTGTACATTTGGTAAGAAATGTTATAGGAAGTCACTTGCACTTTATAGCTAATATCAATTTATTTTACTTTTTATACTTTTTATTTTTATATTTAATTTCATTATTATGTTTATAGTGTGTATGATAAGTAGGTTAGTTAGCATGTTAGGTTATGATGTTATTTAGCATGTATTACAAGAGCATAGTTTGTTTTTAAATGTTACAGTGCATTGGGTCTTTTATCATAGTTAATTAATATAACCTGATTAATTATGGGTTAATTTGAAGTAATTGAGCACAAAGCATTGTATATAAGGAAGTTGCTCAACTCAGGATGTTTATCTGAAGAAGTTCATTTTTGAACGAAACCTAGGTCATCTTCGTTGTCGCAATAAACTGAAATTGGATTATTTCATTTTTGGATTTACTTCTTTTTACATCTACCCGGTTGTATGCTGGTTTGGCTGTTGATGACATTTCCTGGTTGCCTGCACATCCTCGTTAGGTTATTACTAGTAAGGATGTTCTCAATAGCTCCTCTGTAAAAAGTGGTAAGAACAGACAGTGGGAGTCTGGACTTTTTGAGCTTTCTAAGGAGATGAAGCCTCTGTTGAGCCTTCTTGACTATATGGTTGGTATTAGCAGCCCAGGAGAGGTCAGAGATGTGAAGGCCCAGAAACTTGATTATTTTGACTTTCTCTACTACCTCCTCTTTGACAGTGAATGGTTGGTGAATTGTTGCCTTTCTCCTGAAGTCCATAATCATTTCTTTGGTCTTATTAACATTCAGGTCCAGATTGCTCCTGTCACACCAGGCAAAGTGTTCACCTCATCCCTGTAGTTATGTTCATCCCCAGTACTGAGATTGATGACTATGGTATCATCGGCAAATCTTATAATATCATTTGAATTTTGTTTTGTAGTACAGTCATGGGTGAGGACGGTAAAGACCAAGGGGCTGAGCACACAGCCTTGGGGAACACGAGTATTCAGGACTATGCGTTGAGAGGTGGTGTTTCCCATGTATGTCCATTGGGGTCTACCAATCAGAAAGTCAAGAGTCCAAGTTACATAGGTGCTTGTTTATTCTGATTTTCACAAGCTTATCTACCAGTTGCATTTGCTTCACAGTGTTGAATGCAGAACTGAAGTTGATGTACAGCAGCCTTATGTAGTTGTTCCTCCCTTCTAGGTGTTTTAGTACCAGGTGTAGTGCAACTGATATTGCATCCACAGTTGATCTATTTGCCTGGTATGCAAACTGGAGCGGATCAAAGGATTTAGGCAGACCCACAGACAGATGTGTCTTTACAATCCTCTCAAAGTACTTAATGATGCTTGAGGTTAAGGCAACTGGTCTGAAGTCATTGAGGCAGGTAGGGTTGGGATTTTTCAGAAGTAGGACAATGGGACAATACTTGTTTCCTTGAAATGTGATGGAACTTTTTGCCATAGCAAGGGATAAACTGAAGATGTCTGCCAGTACTAGACATAACTGATCAACACACCCCTTCAACACCTTGCCAGGTATGTCATCTGCTCCAGCAGCCTTCCTAGGATTCACCTTCTAAAGCTGAAGTCTCACATCGTTGGAGTTTAATGTGAGCACTATCTCCTTTGTCAGTGTTTGTTTTAGAAGGTACAGTTGTGTTCTTATCCTCAAATCTGCAAAGGAGGAGTTCAATTCATTTAGGAATTCCAAGCTGTCATCACATTGTGGTGTTTTAGTCTTATAGGCCATGAGCTGCTGTATCCCCTGTCACAGGCTTCTCGTATCCCTCATGTCTTGTAAGCAGATATGAAATTTCCTCCCATACTACCTCTTTGCCTCTTTGATGCCCTTTTTCAGATCTGACCTGGCCGCCTTTAACCTTTCTTTGTCATTTGCCTTGAAGGCTGTGTTTCTTTCCCTCAGTAGCTTGTAGATATTCCTGGTGAGCCAGGGCTTCTGATTAGCTTTTATAGTAATAGCTTTTGTGGTGGTTACATCCTCCACACATTTATTTATGTAGCCAAGAACTGATTTGGTATAAGTGTCTATGTTTAACTGGAGGTTGAGTGTAGCCGCTTCTTTGTAAACCTCCCAGCAGGTGGTATAGAAACAGTCCTGAAGGCACTCCATGGAACCCTCCTGCCAGACTCTGATCTGTTTAGTTGTCGTTTTTGCTCCAATCAAAGCTGTCTTATAGGTAGGCAGAAGCAGGATGACAGTCTGATCAGAGCTGCCTATGTTGGGGTGCTTCAGAGCTTTAAAGGCTCCTTTAACATTGCTGTAAGCTTTGTCTGAGGTATTCTCCCTCTTGTGGGGAAATCCACATACTGATAAAAATGGGGTAGCACCTCCTTAAGCTGAGCTCTGTTGAAATCACCCGCTGTCACATGTGCAAATTTTGTGTTTCTGCTTTGTAGATCACACATATCATGGAGTTTATTTTGAACGTCAGTGGTGTTCACAGTGGGGGGGGGGGGTGTGCACTGCTGTGACATATATCCCACTGATTTTCCTTAGTACATAGAAAGGTCTGCATTTTAGTGTCAATATTTTCACATGGACTATGACCGAGTCATACTGGTATTTGTGGATTAATGACTCGAGAGCTTGCCTGATCTGGTGAATCCTGGCCCTGATAGGTTAATGATCATAACCCTTTCCTTGCTCAGCCTGGTGAATGGGACATCAGTATACCTCATAATGTAGTCCCCTATGACCAAATGATTGGATTATGAGGTTGTTTGCCTTGTGGGCTTAAATGCTGAGGTACAGTAATGTGCAGCGGATTGCACCATAGTGGGTGTTGTGTCATGGTGGGTGTTGCTGCAGTAGTGTTTTTGAGGTTGCTGAATATACTTATTGTGATTTCTGCTAATGGGAGACCTTTGAAGTTTGGGCCAATGAGAGACTTTCTGGAGCTAAAAATGGATTTAGTGCTGAAAGTATGGTCTTTTCTGTTTAGAGAAAGCAGCTGTGTGAGTTAAACAGGGGTTATTACTGGTGTTGCTACTAGTGTTTGAGTTAACAGGTATGTGCATAGTCTTTTCAATTTAGAAAATGCAATTAAGTGAGATAAATGGGCATTTAAACTGGAGTTAGCAGATATGCTCTGTGAGAACTATCAGCCCATCCATCAGAAGCCATCTGGAACAGTTGAGACCAGACAATCGACCATCAGAAATATCGAGAATCTCTCCATTCCAGAAGCTAAGTGTGTGCATGCACCATACCTCTCAACTGTCCCTGATTTTCAGGTACGTCCCTGATTTTGACTGAAAGTTTAACTCTGTCCCTCTGAATCCCTCCTAAAACTAGTGACTTTTGGAGGAAATGTGGTGAATTGCAGTTAATGAATAATGACAATAATTAAGAGTTATAAACTTCTTTTACTTCAGAAAATGTGTATTAATTCATATGCTCTGATTCTGTGAATGTTTCATGTTAATAGCACTACTTTTTTAAAAGTGTCCCTGATGTTTTCTTGACTTGTCCCTGATTCAGTAGAAATTTGTCCCCAATTGGTTGAGAGGTCTGGCATGCACGTGTGTGTGTATTCATGCTAATAAGGTGCACCGACCAGTTTTAAGGAAAGGGCTTAATAAAAGAGTCTCTATGGCACTACAAAGGAATGTCTGGTGCCATTGGATGCTCAGAAGATCTCTGAATTGTGTTTTATTAATTATTCATTCCTGTGTACTGATCTTCATTTTCATCTCATCTTGGCTTCATACATCATGACTGATGTCATAAAAGTATGCTCCTCTGCAGGAATACATCTTTTGTTAGTCTGCCAGCAGTGTTTCTTCATGGCAGCAATTCTACTGTTTGCAGATGACAAAGAAATGTGCTGTCTGGTAAGGAAAGAAGGGAGAGGTTCCATAGAGGCACAGCAACATAGTTTAATGAATGTATTGTGTACGAGGTCAGCTATTTAACTAAAGCTGACTCGTACATTATGTTTTGGTGTAAAGGTGATCAAGACAAGATGGGCTTTTTATTTAAATTACTTCTGTTCTGGTATTATAACATAGTGATACACGCTGTTACAGGTAGAAAATGCTAACATCTAGATCCATGTTACACTGTTTGTCATGGCTTCTTTTATACTGCTTTATTTATATACATAAAGGAGTATAACAAACTGAAATGGGAGCTTTAGGATGTATAACTGAGTCAAACAATTCAATATAAGAAATAGTCACTCAGTTAGCTGGTGCTGTTTCTACATACCTTTCTTGTTCTTGCATGGTTCAGACAACAACCCTCAAACTTTGCTTTTGTGACCTTGTTCATACTCTAGCATCCCCCCACCCAAAAGATTCTCCATACAAGTATCACTTCTGCTGCTCCCCTCCACTTCTCTCAAGCATCCAAACCCAAAACACTACACCACACATATCAGAGAAAACAAACTCAGCTGCACGTCTAACAAAAAGTAAAATGGCAAAGCAAAACCAGGCTTTCATAAAACCAACACATTTTTATTTACAAATTAAGCACAAGAGCTTTATGTAGCAGTATTGTTACTGTGAAAGCTCTTATGCTTAATTTGTGAATAAAAATGTGTTGGTTTTATGAAAACCTGGTCTTGCTTTGCCATTTTACTTTTTGTTGGATTCCTTTTTTTGGTTGGTGAAGCATTCATTCAGGACACTCTGGTATATTTGGATTTTAACATCAGTTGCACTTCCAATTGTCTGTTGCTGTTAAATATGTACTACTTTTATTTGCAGTAAGTTTTACTCAAGTCATTTCTGATGACTTCTACTGTATGCTGTCATCACTAAAGATAATTCCATACTGTGCACTTTATTTCTAACAAGATCATCCGGTTGCTTTACATTTGCTCTGGTTTATAGACAAGAGCTTGACTCGCAGCAGTTCATGCATAATGGTTCATGCTGCCTTGTGCCCACTTTTTCTTGTTTCTGCCTCTGTACAGAGTCTTTTTATATGCTTACTTAGTAACATCGCACCCTACAGAAACAGCAAGACAGGTGTTACATTCTCTGCGGGTGTGTCCTCCTTTGAGGCACAGTGACAGCAGGGGTGGGGTGGTGGCTTGCCCCTGAAAAATACATTTTTGTTTATCATAGTTGCTTCTTAACTAAAAGCTTGAATACATGCACTACAAGAATATGTGTGCATTCAAGCCATCATCTACAAGCTAATGTGAGCGGGTCAGTTCAATGTGGGATTGTGTAAAGTATATGTAGTGGAACCATTCATGCTTAACGGTCAGCGAGGTCAAGGCTGAAATGAACCCTCGGGACCCAGTCTACATGTCAAAAAAATATAAATTAAATTAGTAAGGATTTTCTCTCTGCCTCACATCTACTGAAAGCTTATATAGAATCTTGCTCCCCTATAACCCTGATTGGGACAGAGCAAGAACTAGAAAATAAATAGTAATAGTTGTATAAACCCTTTGCATGAAATCTTAAAGACACAGATGTATCAGTTTTTGCACACTAAGAACTGAGGAACATCAAACATGACAACCTTTACTTTCATAAACTATTTTTTATCTAAAGACAAAATCACAGTTGATGCTTCCTGATGTAATTTTCTGTACCCAAATCCAGATGTGCATGTTCTCTGTTCCTGTTTTAGAGCAAGTCAATACAAAAAACAAGCTAATTTAGCAGAAGTATTGTTGTTCACAGTATATATCCTCTTTTTCTTCAATAGGATAATAACGTTCCTGTCTGAAACACTTTTTAAAATGTTGTTTACATTTATTTTCTTGTCCAGCTAGAGGCCCTCTCCCCTCCCAACAAACAAAATTATGCAAACATGAGGGAAATAATGCAATCTTTATGACTTCAATACATGGCTTCTGTCTCTTATTGTACCAAATTGTTTATGATTCACTGTGGAGGCTGCAGTCATATGAATGCTTATCTAAGTAAAATAATCATCTTGTCTTTCACCTGCACCGGCATCATCTATCAAAGAGCACCAGACGAAGCAGTGGCATCTGAATAAATATTAGGTACTGGATTCTTCACTGCCTAAAGATATCAGAGACGTGGGCAGAACAAAATCCTTGTAGTCTGCTGTTTAAGGGGTTATCAGTTTACCCCAGTCAGAGAAAATTGTATTCAATAGCATATTTGTAGCTCTTGCTCTGATGCAGCACTCGATTACAGTTGTGCGAAGAAAGACGTGTACAGTTATTTTCACAGGAACATTTTATTAAAAGCAGATGTACAACCACTTGTCGATGACTGTCTCAGATGCATAGAAAGTGACTACTATATATAAAGCATTTTTGGAAACCATCAAAGTATATCATGCAAGTTTTTTTTTTTTAGCAGCAGCTAATAAAATAGCCTCCTGCTCACAGACCAGACAAGTAATTTATTTGCTTTCATGGTTATTCAATTGCATTTTTTTCTGTAAAAAGAAAAGTAAATCTTTTGCAACTGAAGTGTTTCTCAATTTTTGGAAGAATGTAGTCCTTACCTCATTAAGTAATTGCATTTCCTAAAATGAAACAAGCAATACCTACTGGGAAAACAGACTGCAAATGTGGCATGGATTTAATTTCTTTGAGATAGATTGCTTAATTTAATTAATTTTTATTTTTTATGTTTTAATTAATATTTCCACATTTGAGCACCCAGATTCATTACAGTGACAGTAATGGCCTTATTGTCACCTGAACTCCCCAGCTAGTACTAATGTCTCCTACAACGGAGCTCACCGATCAAAGGGTAATTACAGACGACGTACAGACAGCTGTGCAGTCCAGGCAGTAGGGCTGCATGCAGCTCACTGATCAAAGGGTAATTACAGAAGACGTACAGACAGCTGTGCAGTCCAGGCAGTAGGGCTGCATGCAGCTCACTGATCAAAGGGTAATTACAGAAGACGTACAGACAGCTGTGCAGTCCAGGCAGTAGGGCTGCATGCAGCTCACTGATCAAAGGGTTACAGACAGCTGTGCAGTCCAGGCAGTAGGGCTGCATGCTCCTACACAGGACATCCAGTTTAGTAATGAGCGGGTAACTGTGAAAGGATAGCATCCATTTTCTTGATATTAGCTGCACTGGGGTTAAGTTATGGTAACCTACAGCCATATAGATGTCAAGCAGCATTAAAGATATAGCACTATACATATCATGCTATACCAGCACATACCCGACAGAAATAAGTGTAGGGCAACCCAGAAACAAACCCACATGGTGGAACCATAAAAGCAAGCTTTATAATAAAAGGAAAAGAATGCTGGCATATAAAAAGAAGAGCAATTCCCAGAATGTTAGCGTCCTTGTCGCTGAAATAAACAACTTGGGAGCTTAATAAAATTCACCAAAGAGAAATTTGAGGCTAAAATAGCTACCCATGTCAAAGACGATCACAAGACATTTTTTTAGTTATGCTCATGATCTCAAAATCACAACCTAGCAATGCTCCGAGCTGATTGTGAACAATGTTACCTACACCAAGACGGAAGATATACCGAACCTACTGGCTGATAAATTTAGCTCCAGCTTTACCCCTCTCTCCCCTCAGTCTGTATCTCAAGATATACCTGAAACAGGCTCGCCTCTAGCTGTCACACAAGACAAAGTCCTAAAAGTGCTATCAAAAGCTAAAAATACTGCATCAGTGGGTCCTGAAAATATCCATGAATGCGTCTTAAATAGTATGAAGAACGATTTTAGCCCCATCCCTAACAACATTGTTTAATCTCAGCATCAAACTTCTCTGAACTTATAAACAAAACCCAAATTGCCTTTTCAACAACCAGAAATTGGATGTGTCAAAACCACCTCTCTCTAAATGCAAATAAATCAAAGATTCTACTTTTCCCTCCTACAAAGTCCTTCTCTTATAACAAAAACTACTTCAAAGTTTAGAGAAATACCAATTCACCTATAGAAGTAGTTCCCCCGCTAAGCTACTTGGTATTACCATCGATGAACACCTCAAAACAAAATATCAAGAAAACCCACCAAATGCTGGGCTTGCTGTATAGGAGCAATCAATTTCTCTCCAACTCTACTAGGCATACACTGGCCACAACTTATCTTCTCCCTTCCTTATTATACAGAGCCCCTCTCCTAAGCAATCTGTTCTCCACTATCACCTCCAAACTAGGAACCTGCTATAATTAAATCTCTAAATTCGCCACAAACTCCAAATACTATACCCATCACTGCCTTACCCTACAATCCCTGAATTGGCTCACACTCCCTAACTACCTAGACTATCTCCAACTCACTAATGCTTATAGACTCATATTTCACCCAACTCAATGTCCATCCCTAAATAATCTCCTTCACCCCTACATACCTAAAAGAACACTAAGATCTGAACATCAGAATCTAATATCTATCAATAATCCTAAACATCCTGCTGGCCAACTTCTTCTCGCCTACTCAATTGGCAAAAAATGCAATTCCCTTCCATCTACTCTAAGATCTATGCCAAACTGAAACCTTTAAAAGCCTGCTTTTCAAACACCTGTCCCCTAAGCGGAAATGCACCTGCCCTCACCCTACCTAATCCAAGTTAATCCCTCTGGTCCCAGTGTGTTCTCTCTCATTCTCCTGGGCTCTCTATGCTCTCAATAACACCTACAGCCACTTTGACTCAACTCAACCTTGTAAATATTGTAAATAGCATCCATGTTTAATTATGCGTAAGCAGAGTGTATTCTTCGTGTCTTTATTCTGTCTCCTCTCTTTCTACTCATGTGCATACATATATTGTTGTCAAACTCCACACATCAGAGCGCTCCTTAAATGAAATTGTAAAATCCTGAACTCTGTTAAATACCATGACTCCAAATGTGTTAATTGTAACTTTTTGTATAAATGTATCTGTTATATCTATGTTCCACTTATATTGTAACTGTACTATGCAACTTTTAGCTTTTCTCCCCGGGCCTTCACTGAAAATGGGTAATTTCAGCCCAGTAGACTTCCCCAGTAATCAAACTGGAAATAAATAAAATAAATAAACAGGACCTTCCACAGACCGATAAGTCTGACCAGCCTCATATGCAAAGCCATGGAAAGACATATCGTGGAATTACTCGATCAGGACACAGGGAACCTCCAGATACTAAATCTATATCAGTCTGGATTCATCAAGGACAGGCCATGCTTATTCAACCTGGTGGATGTTTTTGAAAATGTTGCGAAAGCAATGGATGAAGGCAAAATGGTACACACTGCATACCTCGACCTGGCCAAAGCTTTTGACAATTCCCCAATCAGGCATAGTAGAAAAGGCAAATAAAATGGGAATAAACCCCTACGTCTCCCACTGGATTGCCAATTGGATCACAGATTGGATGCAGATAATAAAAACAGGGAAAGTTACCTCCACAAAGAGAGCAGTCACCAATGGAGTCCCCCAGGGTTCTGCATTGGAATCTCTCCTGATTGGCATCAACTTTTCTATGGTAAAAAACAATATCAAAGGGCTCTGGCTGACTAAGTTTGAAGATGACTGCAGGATAGGAGTAGCTATTTAATCCCCACATGACTTAGCCATCCCGCAGGAAGGTTTGTCTCAAATAAATCTATTTATTTGTTTTTGTTGACTGAGGAAGTCTGACGGGGTAGAACACACTTTCAGCAGAGTCCCACAGAGAAAAGCTCCTCATGCAAGTTATATGTGATGCACATTTATAATTGCAGGGTAAAACATCTGTACCTGAGCTTATTTACAATATTTTTAAATAGTTCTTACATTTTAACACAGAACACAAAAGAAAAATTAAGTTATAGTCACCAATTATTGAATAAAAACATAAAATTCAATAGCAGTTAATGTATTTATAGCATGACGGCTGCAGGGAAAAGATCAAACTGGCATGTTTTGAGGTTAGTGATATTTTTGCAGACATAGTATTGTAGCTTAAAAACTGATGAGAGTGATATGAAAGGAGAAATTATGGAAATGAGCAGCAGGAAAACTGCAGAGAGGGGCAACCGTAGTTAGTGGGGGTGTGAGAGAGAAAGAGTAGGAGTTTAGGAAATTAGTGCTGTATGAGGAAGAGTGAGAAGGTACAAAAGGCTGGGAAGCAAAGTGGCTGTAACAGTTGGAGAAAGTCAGTTTTAACTGTGTGGGAATCTCATGCCAGAGTTTTTGACACCTAATGAGGATAGAGACAGTCTCCAGCAGTGCTGAATGTCTTACTGATGCACAGTAAAAATTTATTGCTAGAGCAAAGGTCTCTAGTGGCTGAATAGTACAGCAGAGTATTTATCAATGCGGGGCATTTGTCTGGAGAGTACAGTAGGTTGTGGTCAATGAGAAGTTGTATGTCAACTGGTTTGGGAGTTCAAGACAGTTTAATTGTTTTAATGCAAGGCAGTGGTGTGGTTTATAAGGTTGGGCATTTGCAAATTTAGCTGTTTTGTAGTAACAGCTAATAAATAGTAATAAATGTAAGTGCGATTATCTACTTTGAGCTCAGTTTACTTCTAGCATTGAGTGGTTACTCTTCCAGTATCCGGAATTTCATTTTTTGGTGTTCTTATTCGGACTTGCTCCTTTTTGGTTATTAGTTGCTTATGGAGTCCACCGAAGGGTGTTCCACATCTACCAACCCACCGGAAGCACAGAGGGGAACTGAGGTAGGTGAATTTCACAAGATAGCTGGACAGCTGACCCAGTTAATCGAGCTCCTTACTCCTCTTGGTCAGGGTCTGGTTTCTCTCTCTAACATTGCCAGCTTGCCTGGTAACCAGGAAGCTTTGCCCGGAAATGTGCGTACTATTCACCAGCGTATTACAATGACTTCTCCAGGCGTGAATGCACAAGTGCAGGGCTCCAACAGCCAGACTTTCAACCAAACACTGTGGGTTTTGGCCTTACAAGACAATATAAATTCTCCCACCAGTATGGTGACTGGACAACACACTACCCTTTGCAACATGACTGAATTTAATCAGTGGTTGCAGGATAAACCACTTTTCTGCCAGCCTGTTTTAACTACAACTGCTGTTGGTCTAATGGACACTTACAGAGACTCGCTTGATAAATTACACAATACCCTTTACAGGTACAAATCATATAGCATAGACAATGCCTATTTAAACGAATGTATTAAACTTCGTATTGTGCCTAAGGGCCTTAGAGTGTTCAAATATCCTAACAATGTTACCAATGGAAGTGAATTTCATAAAGAGCTGCTTCATATCTTTGATAATTGTGGTTTAGATATTTTAAGGGCTACTGTAAATAACAATAATCATGAAATGGAACTTTTCCAAAAACAAACTGATGTTTTGAATTCTCGTATAACAAACAATTTACTTTTTGGTGTTGAAACGGAGGAAAAACAGATATTTGGATTTAAAAATTCAAATAGACAAAAATGTGATTTACTGAACAGGAAGTATAAGAAACTGGATAGGGATATCAGGGAATATGGAGATGGCAAACAGTACCCATTACCTAAATCCAACAATCGTTTTGTTGATTCTGAGCACGTTATACATCAGCATCCTAGTTTTGACAACCCACCCCGATTCCCCAAGTTTATGATGATAATGGTCCATGGAGATCTGAAAGACTCCGTAACAAAAACACAAACAACCATTTTTACAGGGGGATTTACTATCAGGGGTGGAGAGGGTACAGAGGGAATTACCATTGGAATCATCCTTAATTGATGGAATTGTACAGTATGAACATCCCTATGTGGTTAGTAGAGCAGCGTTTCATATTTCAACTACAGCAGCCTTGAGATCATCGACAAATTCTTTGACTTATTTATGAAAGGTTTCAAATTTGTGCCTACCACTAGTAGTAACCTTCCCCAAGTCATTATGGACTTAAAAATGTTCATAAGAAGGCTCAACTTACACAATATGTTTGGTGATAATAGTTCCTTGACAGGAAGGATCCCCCTAAAAAACCTAGTATTTTCAATCCCCCCATCCACCCCCAACTCAAGAATTTGGAAAATGTTATTGAAGCTGAGATTCGTAAAAAGGTAAAGGGCTTCAGACTTAATTCCAACTTGGATACAGGGGGTAAACAGTTATTAGATACTGTATGTACCAATTCCAACATTCGGGTTATAATTCCAACTTGGATACAGGGGGTAAACAGTCATTAGATACTGTATGTACCAATTCCAACATTCGGGTTATAATTCCAGCTTGGATACAGGGGGTAAACAGTTATTAGATACTGTATGTACCAATTCCAACATTCGGGTTATAATTCCAACATGGATACAGGGATAAACAGTTATTAGATACTGTATGTACCAATTCCAACATTCGGGTTATAATTCCAACTTGGATACAGGGATAAACAGTTATTAGATACTGTATGTACCACTTCCAACCTTCGGGTTATAATTCCAACTTGGATACACGGGGTAAACAGTTATTAGATACTGTATGTACCAATTCCAACATTCGGGTTATAATTCCAGCTTGGATACAGGGGTAAACAGTTATTAGATACTGTATGTACCAATTCCAACATTCGGGTTATAATTCCAACTTGGATACAGGGGTAAACAGTTATTAGATACTGTATGTACCAATTCCAACATTCGGGTTATAATTCCAACTTGGATACAGGGGTAAACAGTCATTAGATACTGTATGTACCAATTCCAACATTCGGGTTATAATTCCAACTTGGATACAGGGGTAAACAGTTATTAGATACTGTATGTACCAATTCCAACATTCGGGTTATAATTCCAACTTGGATACAGGGGTAAACAGTTATTAGATACTGTATGTACCAATTCCAACATTCGGGTTATAATTCCAACTTGGATACAGGGGATAAACAGTTATTAGATACTGTATGTACCAATTCCAACATTCGGGTTATAATTCCAACTTGGATACAGGGGGTAAACAGTCATTAGATACTGTATGTACCAATTCCAACATTCGGGTTATAATTCCAACTTGGATACAGGGGGTAAACAGTTATTAGATACTGTATGTACCAATTCCAACATTCGGGTTATAATTCCAACTTGGATACAGGGGGTAAACAGTTATTAGATACTGTATGTACCAATTCCAACATTCGGGTTATAATTCCAACTTGGATACAGGGGGTAAACAGTTATTAGATACTGTATGTACCAATTCCAACATTCGGGTTATAATTCCAACTTGGATACAGGGGGTAAACAGTTATTAGATACTGTATGTACCAATTCCAACATTCGGGTTATAATTCCAACTTGGATACAGGGGATAAACAGTTATTAGATACTGTATGTACCAATTCCAACATTCGGGTTATAATTCCAACTTGGATACAGGGGGTAAACAGTCATTAGATACTGTATGTACCAATTCCAACATTCGGGTTATAATTCCAACTTGGATACAGGGGGTAAACAGTTATTAGATACTGTATGTACCAATTCCAACATTCGGGTTATAATTCCAACTTGGATACAGGGGATAAACAGTTATTAGATACTGTATGTACCAATTCCAACATTCGGGTTATAATTCCAACTTGGATACAGGGGGTAAACAGTCATTAGATACTGTATGTACCAATTCCAACATTCGGGTTATAATTCCAACTTGGATACAGGGGTAAACAGTTATTAGATACTGTATGTACCAATTCCAACATTCGGGTTATAATTCCAACTTGGATACAGGGGTAAACAGTTATTAGATACTGTATGTACCAATTCCAACATTCGGGTTATAATTCCAACTTGGATACAGGGATAAACAGTTATTAGATACTGTATGTACCAATTCCAACATTCGGGTTATAATTCCAACTTGGATACAGGGGTAAACAGTTATTAGATACTGTATGTACCAATTCCAACATTCGGGTTATAATTCCAACTTGGATACAGGGGTAAACAGTTATTAGATACTGTATGTACCAATTCCAACATTCGGGTTATAATTCCAACTTGGATACAGGGGGTAAACAGTCATTAGATACTGTATGTACCAATTCCAACATTCGGGTTATAATTCCAACTTGGATACAGGGGTAAACAGTTATTAGATACTGTATGTACCAATTCCAACATTCGGGTTATAATTCCAACTTGGATACAGGGGTAAACAGTTATTAGATACTGTATGTACCAATTCCAACATTCGGGTTATAATTCCAACTTGGATACAGGGGTAAACAGTTATTAGATACTGTATGTACCAATTCCAACATTCGGGTTATAATTCCAACTTGGATACAGGGGTAAACAGTTATTAGATACTGTATGTACCAATTCCAACATTCGGGTTATAATTCCAACTTGGATACAGGGGTAAACAGTTATTAGATACTGTATGTACCAATTCCAACATTAGGGTTATAATTCCAACTTGGATACAGGGGTAAACAGTTATTAGATACTGTATGTACCAATTCCAACATTCGGGTTATAATTCCAACTTGGATACAGGGGTAAACAGTTATTAGATACTGTATGTACCAATTCCAACATTCGGGTTATAATTCCAACTTGGATACAGGGGTAAACAGTTATTAGATACTGTATGTACCAATTCCAACATTAGGGTTATAATTCCAACTTGGATACAGGGGTAAACAGTTATTAGATACTGTATGTACCAATTCCAACATTCGGGTTATAATTCCAACTTGGATACAGGGGTAAACAGTTATTAGATACTGTATGTACCAATTCCAACATTCGGGTTATAATTCCAACTTGGATACAGGGGTAAACAGTTATTAGATACTGTATGTACCAATTCCAACATTCGGGTTATAATTCCAACTTGGATACAGGGGTAAACAGTTATTAGATACTGTATGTACCAATTCCAACATTCGGGTTATAATTCCAACTTGGATACAGGGGGTAAACAGTTATTAGATACTGTATGTACCAATTCCAACATTCGGGTTATAATTCCAACTTGGATACAGGGGGTAAACAGTTATTAGATACTGTATGTACCAATTCCAACATTCGGGTTATAATTCCAACTTGGATACAGGGGATAAACAGTTATTAGATACTGTATGTACCAATTCCAACATTCGGGTTATAATTCCAGCTTGGATACAGGGGGTAAACAGTTATTAGATACTGTATGTACCAATTCCAACATTCGGGTTATAATTCCAACTTGGATACAGGGGGTAAACAGTCATTAGATACTGTATGTACCAATTCCAACATTCGGGTTATAATTCCAACTTGGATACAGGGGGTAAACAGTCATTAGATACTGTATGTACCAATTCCAACATTCGGGTTATAATTCCAACTTGGATACAGGGGGTAAACAGTCATTAGATACTGTATGTACCAATTCCAACATTCGGGTTATAATTCCAACTTGGATACAGGGGGTAAACAGTCATTAGATACTGTATGTACCAATTCCAATATTCGGGTTATAATTCCAACTTGGATACAGGGGATAAACAGTTATTAGATACTGTATGTACCAATTCCAACATTCGGGTTATAATTCCAACTTGGATACAGGGGATAAACAGTCATTAGATACTGTATGTACCAATTCCAACATTCGGGTTATAATTCCAACTTGGATACAGGGGGTAAACAGTTATTAGATACTGTATGTACCAATTCCAACATTCGGGTTATAATTCCAACTTGGATACAGGGGGTAAACAGTCATTAGATACTGTATGTACCAATTCCAACATTCGGGTTATAATTCCAACTTGGATACAGGGGGTAAACAGTCATTAGATACTGTATGTACCAATTCCAACATTCGGGTTATAATTCCAACTTGGATACAGGGGATAAACAGTTATTAGATACTGTATGTACCAATTCCAACATTCGGGTTATAATTCCAACTTGGATACAGGGGGTAAACAGTCATTAGATACTGTATGTACCAATTCCAACATTCGGGTTATAATTCCAACTTGGATACAGGGGGTAAACAGTTATTAGATACTGTATGTACCAATTCCAACATTCGGGTTATAATTCCAACATGGATACAGGGATAAACAGTTATTAGATACTGTATGTACCAATTCCAACATTCGGGTTATAATTCCAACTTGGATACAGGGGGTAAACAGTTATTAGATACTGTATGTACCAATTCCAACATTCGGGTTATAATTCCAACATGGATACAGGGATAAACAGTTATTAGATACTGTATGTACCAATTCCAACATTCGGGTTATAATTCCAACTTGGATACAGGGGGTAAACAGTTATTAGATACTGTATGTACCAATTCCAACATTCGGGTTATAATTCCAACTTGGATACAGGGGATAAACAGTTATTAGATACTGTATGTACCAATTCCAACATTCGGGTTATAATTCCAACTTGGATACAGGGGGTAAACAGTTATTAGATACTGTATGTACCAATTCCAACATTCGAGTTATAATTCCAACTTGGATACAGGGGGTAAACAGTCATTAGATACTGTATGTACCAATTCCAACATTCGGGTTATAATTCCAACTTGGATACAGGGGGTAAACAGTTATTAGATACTGTATGTACCAATTCCAACATTCGGGTTATAATTCCAACATGGATACAGGGATAAACAGTTATTAGATACTGTATGTACCAATTCCAACATTCGGGTTATAATTCCAACTTGGATACAGGGGGTAAACAGTCATTAGATACTGTATGTACCAATTCCAACATTCGGGTTATAATTCCAACTTGGATACAGGGGATAAACAGTTATTAGATACTGTATGTACCAATTCCAACATTCGGGTTATAATTCCAACTTGGATACAGGGGGTAAACAGTCATTAGATACTGTATGTACCAATTCCAACATTCGGGTTATAATTCCAACTTGGATACAGGGGGTAAACAGTTATTAGATACTGTATGTACCAATTCCAACATTCGGGTTATGGAACCTGATAAGGGTGGGGGATTGTAATCATGGACAAAATCATATATGATGGCAAAATGCATTCAATCTTACATGATTCAACGTCTCTGTTAATGAGATTAACATCTGTTTTAAAAAGATTGAATTAGCTCTTAAGGACCTTTTCGATCAGGGGGTCATCGACTATGATATTTATCAGTATTTAGACCATCCTCACCCCCAGGTATCCTCTATTTTGGGATACCCAAGGTTCACAAAAGTGTGGAAGATCCCCCACTTAGACCAATTGTGGCCTCAGAAGGGTCCAAGACCTCTCCCATAGCCAAATATCCAGACTGGAAATTGAAATCACTATGGGGTGGGGAACTACATCTCCTTAAAGATTCATGGGAATTTCTTATTTAAATTAAACCTGAACATTTTTCACAAGACCTTCTATTCGCTACAATAGATGTAGTAGATTTATTTTCTGTCATTCCACACAATATAGGTATTACATGGCTCAAAGAAGCCTTGAGGATGAAATCTGGTATCATGGAAACAGATATTTTTTTATTTATGGAATTGGCAGAACTCATACTTAAAAACAATTTCTTGTTTTTCGAGGGCGAGTTTTATCGCCAAGAGTCTGGGGTTGCTATGTGGGCTAGTTGCGTCCCCACCTTTGCAGATATCATAGTTTCAGTATGGGAACATAAATTTGTTCATAATTGTCCTTACACTAGATACTGGAACTTATACACAAGGTTTCTTTATATTTGCATTTTTTGGGTGGGGGGGGGCTGAACTCTTAGATTAATTTATTACTTATCTTAATCAAACTATGGACTTTAAGTTCTCCTATCAAGATTACACTCAGTGTTAACTACTTAGATGTCTCCTAGCACAAAGTTAACCATTATTTTAAATCAACTATTTTTTAGAAAGTCTACATTCTCCAACACCTACAACAGCTTCAACAGTGCTCATCCACTCTGTCAGAAAAAAGGTATTGTCAAAGGACAATATGTGAGCATTAGTTGCATGACATCTGATGAAGTGGATTATGAAGCTGAGTCTATGGTTTTAGAGCAAATGTTTTAGGATCGTGGCTACCCTCGTGAACTTATAGCTTCTATTTGAGCTGAAGTCACGGAGGGCAGGATAAGAAAATTTAGGCCTATTTGAGGTACGGGAATTAATTTTTCTAGCAAGCATGGCTCTACACTTTCCAATGATATTATATATAATTGAGCCTTTGTTACAGAATTTACTACTAATGCTTATCAAATCAAAGGCATTGTGCAAAGAGAATGGGATACATTATCAAAACTTACAGATTTACCCAATCTAAAAGACGAATCTGAGAAAAAATTCACGGCACAAGAAACTGTTTAAAACAAAAACACAAGTCCAAGCAACTGTAGAGTCGTCACACTAGTTTAATAAAAACTTTAAGTGCTTTTCGTTTGCAGTCATGCAAACTTCATCAGAAGTACAAATATAAAGAAATAAACCTTCCTTAAATATTCAGTTGATCAAAAAAAGTGGGACAAACAGTAATTAATTTCTTAAACAGACATTGCCCAAAACAGCATAAACTATATCTGAAGCATGTCTTCGATAATTATCTTTATACACATACTGTATTTAAAGCTCTATAAACATGGATGCTGATATTAAATAAAACATTAAATAGACAGAATATTAGTCCTGATTCGAAGTACACATAAATACTTTAGAATTATGTGACAACATTGTTACCAACTCAACAGTAGTGAAAAATTATTTAAAAATTAATAACAAAATTTATCTTTGTAAACTTTTAAGTTTAACAACACTACTGATAGAGCATGACTCATTTAATCCTGGAACATTGTATGCATTAAGTTTGATCTGCCACATTAATTCCAATTCTTCAAGTTTGAAAGAAAAAGGACCCCCCCTTGTATCCTGCAGAATATTATCTATGGCCGTAAATTTGAATTGGTGATTCACATTTAAATGAATATGCTTTGCTAATGCATTATCTAACTTATTATGGTTGATAGCATATAGATGCTCATACATTCTGTCCCAGAGCCTACACTCCGTTTTGCCCACTTAAAATGGAGGACAGCATGTGCATCTCGCCAAATAAACTATAAACCTAGAATTACAGTTGAACCTTGATCTTAGTTTATATTGTTGTCCATTTACCACGAACAAATTGGTTACATCCACATGTTTACAATAGTTGCAGTTCTCACATTTATTCTAGAAGGCCTAATATACTGCTTTTCTAATAGGTTTTTGAGATTTCTGCCACGTTTATACACTATAGTTGGTGTA
Organism: Protopterus annectens; assembly: GCF_019279795.1. NCBI lineage: Eukaryota > Metazoa > Chordata > Ceratodontiformes > Protopteridae > Protopterus > Protopterus annectens. Next base: position 65,940,904 of record NC_056739.1, on the reverse strand, counting down.
CTACCTAGTTTATTAAATAGTGTCTGGTTACATCTAAATCAATCCCAATTTTTCCGCACTATTTTAACACAAAGATTACTTTTTGCACTAAATGTAGTTATAAAACTACTTTGTAAAGGTTGAATATTATGTGGGAGAGACTCACTAATACTTACTACCGCAGATCAAACTTAATGGATACAATGTTCCAGGATTAAATGAGTCATGCTCTATCAGTAGTGTTCTTAAACTTAAAAGTTTACAAAGATAAATTTCATTATTAATTTTTAAATAATTTTTCACTACTGTTGAGTTGGTAACAATGTTGTCACATAATTCTAAAGTATTTATGGGTACTTCAAATCAGGACTAATATTCTGTCTATTTAATGTTTTATTTAATATCAGCATCCATGTTTATAGAGCTTTAAATACAGTATGTGTATAAAGATAATTATCGAAGACGTGCTTCAGATATAGTTTATGCTGTTTTGGGCAATGTCTGTTTAAGAAATTAATTACTGTTTGTTCCGCGTTTTTTGATCAAGTGAATATTTAAGGAAGGTTTATTTCTTTATATTTGTACTTCTGATGAAGTTTGCATGACTGCAAACGAAAAGCACTTAAAGTTTAAGTTTTAAAGTTTTTATTAAACTAGTGTGACAACTCAGTTGTTTGGACTTGTGTTTTCATTTTAAACAGTTTCTTGTGCCGTGAATTTTTTCTCAGTTTGTGATGACGTCTGGTTCAGCATCGAGTCAGAGTTTGTACACACAGGATGAAACTACAGCAATTGTAGCACCTCCAGGTGAAGACAATGTGACTGGGATTCCAGTTTTGGTTGTTAATGCTTCTTTGTTAAAAACAAAACATTCACATTGCTGGTTAGTAAAATCGAGTCAATATGTACAAGGCTCAATCAACTTGATCACAATCAACGGGTGCTCAAGGATTTAATTCCTCTCAACACTAATACTGTGAACAGGTTGCCACTAGCAGATAGCAGTGGCAACATTGTTAATCACCAAGAAGGCGTTTCTTCTGTATTGTTACCGGCCAATGAGATCGCTATGCAGTTTAGGCAGCTGTTAACAACGGAAGTCAGGTGGATGTATCAACGCCACCGCTAGCACAAGGGCCCGTTATTGGCTCTACTGTGTCTTCTAGTTTGATTTCAACTCAGCCGTCTAATCAGCTACTGCAAGGTCACACCCAGGATATCAGTAACCAACAAAGGACAGCTCATTCTCACTTACCGGTTGACCGCCAAGCCAGTTCTGTTCATTCACAAGACTGCGCCGGTAATTTTACGACTTTAGCAGCATGGATTTCAGATAATTACTCTTTCTCCAGGTTAGAATCGTCTTCTACTGGTGAATTCCAGCCAGTGAGAGGTAATAATTCCAATTCTCCTGACATAGTTCACAATTTGAAAATGTTAGATGCTCACCTTTTGAAGCTTAAGAAAACACAACTTGAAATATCATATTTTAAAGAATGCTAAGCTCAAAGTGATACCAAAAGGCTTGTGCAGATATCAATACCCTATAGGGCTGGTTAAAGGTTCGCCCTTTCACGTTGATCTAATCTAACTCTTCGACAGGCAAGGATTTGAACTTACAGAGTTAATGATTAAACATTGACACCATATCGAACACAGTTATGGGTTTAGATAAAAAAGTGCACAGTGATTCAGAATTTGTAAGATACAAATTTGAATACAGTTGGGTATTTCCTAGCATTGACCAGCACATGAGCAAGCTTAAGGGGAATAAAATAAAAAAGTTGGACCGTGACTGTGAAGCTTATAGCCAAGGGGTAGCTTACCCATCCCCGGGTCAGGCTTTGTTCAACCAGCAAGGGGTGGACTTGCATCGGCTCAGCAGTTTGAACACAGGCCAATCAGTCAAACTTAGTATTGAGCAGGTGGCCCTTAATGCTAACAGTTCTAATAGTGGTACGGATGAGCTCAACAACATTAGTGAACTTGGTGTTGATGGTCCTGTGTTGCCTGAAATTTGGAGGAGCGAGAGACTTCAAAATGGCCCTCGAGTGTTTTATAACAACAATAATAGACAGCAGTACAATCAGAATGCTAACGAACATCAGGTTTTTCAGCAAGTCAATCAGGCAGGTGCCAAGCAGAAACAACAAAGAAACTTTCAAGGGAACAGGGGCAAGTCAAAATTCAACAGGAACCAAATGTAATGACTAGGGAAGATTCCCTTAGTGAGGTAGTACTTGCTTCATTCAGGGTTTCTTCCCCTTCATCTGTGCCTGTTGATCCACGTTCACAAATAATTGTTGAAAATTATGTTTATTGTTTGTTTAAACCACTTGGTAATTCTGTAGAGATACAACAACATCAACCAGGTCCTAAAGTTATTTGTAACAATGAAGCATATTTTAGAGTGTATAATTTCTCTGGAAGTGAACTTTCGTTGGATATGGTGAATTTCTTAGCCAAAGGTTGCACTTATGTACCCCATCATCAAATGGACATTGTCAAAGCCATTATCAAGATTAAGACTTTCACTAGAAAGTTAAACTTTCAGTTATTTTTTGAGCACACTTTAAATACAGAAGATGTTAATGTGTTTCGTATATCTAGTACTTTTAATCCCCTGTTACATCCAGTTCTGCAGATTTTTAAACAGTTGTGTGAACTAGACTTCAGGTATATGGCGAGTCACAGTTCAAAATCTAAACATTGTTCAAACACAATTAGTGATGAATGTGATCATTTGAAATACATTCAATCACAAGATATACGGGTATGTAAACCAGATAAAGGGGGTGGACTAGTAGTTTTTGATAGAGCCGATTACATTGAGCGGATGGAAAGGTTATTGTATAGTGCTGCTTACCAGTTGAGTTCTAGGTCAGAAGTCAACAAGGCTTATAATTTAATCAAGATATGTATCAACGACCTTTTCATTGAAGGCCAAATAGATCAAGCATTACTCAAATTACATGGTCACTTCATTTCCTAAATATCCGTCCTTGTTCAGTATACCAAAAATCAACAAGGATTTGGTAGACCCACCCATGAGGCCGCTCGTAGACAGTCGAGGTTCCCCAACCTATGCCTGTGCTAAGGTTATAGACTCAATGTTGCAGAAATATGTAGTTTTCGAAGATCAAATATATAAGGACTCTTGGTCATTTTTGGCAAGAATCAACAACTTGGAATATAATGAAAACTACAATTTCTTGACAATCGATGTCAAAGACCTTTATACATGCATTCCACATCAAGTTAGCATAGAATGGGTGGCTTCAATGATGAAGAAGCACGGCACCCCGAGTACAGACATTTCTTTAGTGATGGAATTATTAGACCTTACACTCACTAATAATTTATTTTTGTTTAATAACCAGTTTTACTTGCAAAAAGTAGGTCTAGCAATGGGCTCCCCATGTGGAGCAAGTGTGGCCAATTTAGTTATGGACACTGGGAATCCAACTTTGTGTTAAACAATATGAATATTTCCAAATTTTTGGCATACTACACCAGATACCTGGACGATATATTTGTTCTACTTAAAGGAGATGAAGAGACAGGGTGCGAGTTAGACAAGTTTAATGGGACAACTGAATTTTTGCATTTTACATCTAATTTTAGCACTGATGCTACATCATACTTAGACATTTGGCTTTCTAAAAATAGAACATTGGGTTGTTACACCACTCAAATTTTTAGGAAAGGTGCATACTCCGATTTCTTTATTCATTTTTCTAGTTACCACCCTTTCCACCAAAAAAGGTCTGTCATCAAAGGTCAGTTGGTAAGGGCTTCTTGCATCACTAGCCAAGACGAAGATTTTTATAGGGAATGTCTGTTTTTGAAAAAACTGTTTTTACACCATGGCTATCCAGAACCTCTGTTGGATTCTTTAATCGAAGAGATTATTTATAAAAGAGAAAAGTTAATCTTTAAGCCCATTTTGGCTACTAAACCAATGGGCAGTAGCAACCTTATGGTCTTAGATACATCAGCGGTAGTAAGTATTAGTGAGTCTCTCCCACATAATATTCAACCTTTACAAAGTTGTTTTATAACTACATTTAGTGCAGAAAGTAATCTTTGTGTTAAAATAGTGCGGAAAAATTGGAATTTATTTAGATGTAACCAGACACTATTTAATAAACTAGGTAGTACACCAACTATAGTGTATAAACGTGGCAGAAATCTCAAAAACCTATTAGAAAAGCAGTATATTAGGCCTTCTAGAATAGTGGGGATGACTAAATGTCAGAACTGCAACTATTGTAAACATGTGGATGTAACCAATTTGTTCGTGGTAAATGGACAACAATATAAACTAAGATCAAGGTTCAACTGTAATTCTAGGTTTATAGTTATTTGGCGAGATGCACATGCTGTCCTGCATTTTATGTGGGCAAAATGGAGCGTAGGCTCCGGGACAGAATGTATGAGCATATATATGCTATCAGCCATAATAAGTTAGATAATGCATTAGCAAAGCATATTCATTTAAATGCGAATCACCAATTCAAATTTACGGCCATAGATGATATTCTGCAGGATACTTTTTCTTTCAGACTTGAAGAATTGGAATTAATGTGGCAGATCAAACTTAATGCACACAATGTTCCAGGATTAAATGAGTCATGCTCTATCAGTAGTGTTCTTAAACTTAAAAGTTTACAAAGATAAATTTCGTTATTAATTTTTAAATCATTTTTCACTACTGTTGAGTTGGTAACAATGTTGTCACATAATTCTAAAGTATTTATGGGTACTTCAAATCAGGACTAATATTCTGTCTATTTAATGTTTTATTTAATATCAGCATCCATGTTTATAGAGCTTTAATTACAGTATGTGTATAAAGATAATTATCGAAGACGTGCTTCAGATATAGTTTATGCTGTTTTGGGCAATGTCTGTTTAAGAAATTAATTACTGTTTGTCCCGCGTTTTTTGATCAAGTGAATATTTAAGGAAGGTTTATTTCTTTATATTTGTACTTCTGATGAAGTTTGCATGACTGTAAACGAAAAGCACTTAAAGTTTAAGTTTTAAAGTTTTTATTAAACTAGTGTGACAACTCAGTTGCTTGGACTTGTGTTTTCGTTTTAAACAGTTTCTTGTGCCATGAATTTTTTCTCAGTTTGTGATGACGTCTGGTTCAGCATCGAGTCAGAGTTTGTACACACAGGATGAAACTACAGCAATTGTAGCACCTCCAGGTTGCTGTTTTGGGCAATGTCTGTTTAAGAAATTAATTACTGTTTGTCCCGCGTTTTTTGATCAAGTGAATATTTAAGGAAGGTTTATTTCTTTATATTTGTGCTTCTGATGAAGTTTGCATGACTGCAAATGAAAAGCGATTAAAGTTTAAGTTTTAAAGTTTTTATTAAACTAGTGTGACGACTCTGCAGTTGCTTGGACTTGTGTTTTCATTTTAAAACATCAATCTATTAAAGTAGTATTTAAAAAGGGACGTAATATCAAAAATATCTTGGAATTTGTCATAAATGAAAAGGTTTTTACACACAGAAGGAAGGGTACCTACAATTGTGAGGCTTGTAACCAGTTTACTTATATTTCCAACAAAGAACAAGTGGTTATTGTGCCCAGACAAAAAACTCTAATTGCCAAAACTTACAGTAATTGTAACTTCCAAGGATTTGTATACTTAGCTTCCTGTTGTGTTTGTGACAGTTACTACATTGAGAAAACTGAACGTCAACTTAAACGAAGAATTTATGAGCATATGAATGATGTCAATAAAAGAAATGCTAATAATGCACTTTTTAAACATACATTATTATGTCCCAATGCTAGATTTACTTTTTTTGTTATTGAATCTGTCCCTAAAGAACTAAGAGGGGGTCCTTGGGAGTACAAATTAGAATATAGGGAAACCTATTGGCAAATTTTTCTGGAATCTAATAAATGCCCAGGTCTTAATTACCACATTTCCTTGGTACCCCTACTTAAACTCAGATCAGCCAAATTATAAACAAGAGAATTATCTTTGAATTGTCACTAGTTGTACTGTTTTATCATTTGGTCATGAATTTATACATATATACAATGCATTTTTTATGGCATGGTATAGGTTCATATGTTAGTACTAGGCTAACTACCCTTGTGGGCCATTTCAAGCCTAGTCAATTACCCCTTGTGAGAATCAAACCCTGCACCTTGTGTTCATAAGGTAAACACCTTAACCATTATGCCATCCTCCCACCCTTTTATTACTGATTTTTAGCCAGGGAGAATTATGCATTTTCAATATGGCCATCAGTTTAATATTTATCTATATATATATATATAAGCACATTTTTATACATTTATTGTACTAATTAATTATATTATTTATTACATATTTTAAAACAGTTCTATTTTGTATTATGTTCTGCTTCTTTTTTTAAATTTCTATTTACCATATAGTTTTTAAGTATACTACTATGTTTTTAAATACTGTGGCTTTAAATGAAATAGTAACTGATTGTATTAATTAATGAGCATATTATATCAGCTGTAATTGTTGTGTCACTGTTTAATCTGATGAAGTCTGAGGGTAACTTAGACGAAAACGCATTTCTTTCTTTTTTTGTGTGGCGTTAATAAATATAAGCTTGATTATTTACTTTGAGCTCGGTTTACTTCCAGCACTGAGTGGTTACTCTTCCAGTGTCCAGAATTTAGTTTTTTTGTAGTAACAGGAAGCTAAGTTTAGTTTATATGTAGTTTTGATATTTGTAAGAGTAGGGGAAGCATATAATAGGGAAGGAAGGAGGTATGTTGGTGCTAAGGTAACCCTTGCTTGATCTAGAATGTACTGTTTGGCCCTACAGAGGGAGTAGAGTTTTGATGAGTTGTGACTATTGTGACTCTGAGTAGTTTAGTTTGGCTTATGGTTTCTATTTTGGTGTTATTACTTGAGGTAATATGAAATACATGTTTCTGGTTAAGGTGTTGTTTTAGAGTAAATCGGATAAGCTTTTTTTTTTTTTTCCATTAAGTAGCATCAAAGTTTTTTAAGCATATTTTAATGTCAGTAAAGACTTTTGAGGGATCTCCTGTTATTTTGATATGGATGGGGTAAAGCAGACAATGGATGAATCATCTGTGAATTATGTGAGAGTGGCAAGTGTTGTAGTGGTATGATGTTTATTTATGAAAATAGTAAATAGAAGCGGCTGAATACTGATATTTGGGGAACACCAACAGAGACTGGTTCAAATGCTGAAAGATTTTGTTGCCATTTAGTTGTCTGCTGATGATTGCATAAATAACTGTGAAACCAGGAGAGGAAGGGGTAAGTGAGACCTAGTGTTGCAATTCAGAAAGGAGCTTTTGGTATACTGTGTCATATGCTTTGGAAAGGTCAAGGAAAAGTGAAGAAACAAAGTTTCTCTCATTTCTGTATTGGTTTACTATGTTGAAGGTGAGGAGGGTAGTAGTAGTACTGTAGTTGGCCTGAGGAGTTCAGTAGTTGTACTGTGGTTGGGCCTAAATCTGTGCTGGGTGTTGGAGAGGAGGTTGTGTTTGGTTATATGTATCAAACTGAGTGAGTACATTTCTCAAGGATTTTAGAGGGGGTGACAGGATAGCAGTAGGTCTATAGTTTGTTAACTCTATTGAAGTACCTTCTTTATGAAGGGGTACAATAATGTTTTTTTTCAACATGGATGGGATATAGTTTTCAGTTATTGACCAGTTGACCAGAAAGGAGACAGGGAAGGTTAGTTATTTTGATGAACTTATTGGGAAGGTTATCACTTCTAATTTGGCTAGTATTTTTTTTTGGATGACATCGAGATGAGCTAAAAACTAAAAGACAGTGTGTTGCTTTTGAGAACAGATGGAAGTTGGATGGGTTAAGTGAGCTGGTCACTGATTAGTGATAGAAATGACTGGATAAAATGAGTGTTGAACTGAGTGACAATGAACTCTATTGTTTGAAGTAGGAGGATAAGGTGTAACAGTATGGCCAGGGTGTAATAGTTTAGTTAGAAAGGACCAATAAAGTTTGGGGTTGTTTATTGCTTTTGTTGGAGATGAGTATATTATGATTTCTTGCCAGATTTAACAAGGATCTTGGTATGGTTTATGAGATATTTAACGTTTTGGTAGGCATGCTGTGTTTTATTCTTATACCACTCTTTCCAGTATTGATTTCTCTGTAGCATGAGATGTTTGGTCTATTTTGTCAGCCATGGTGTTGTGTTAGTTTTTACCCTTCTTGTCCTGATTGGCATCAAATCATTTAGTATTTTTAGGAAGGTGTAGCTGAAGTGAGTAACTGCTTCATATGGGGTATTACTCTCAATACATTCCAGTTGTAGTGAGACAGGGCTGTAATAAATGTGTCTGTCAAATTTGCTTAATTTTGTTGATTGCGGCAGTGGAAGTTATTAGTTGGGTGAAGCCAAATAAGTGAACAGAGTCCTTGCGGTTGTTGCTCTTCATGGACTGCCAGACTGTATTTAGGTCATCTAAGATGAAGACATCCTGGGGGATAATGTAAGATATCCAGTGTAGGGTATTTTCAGCTGTGATAATGTTGCCTAGTTGGATGCATTCTGCTGAGATACATGCACATTTCTTTTGGTTTATTTTCAGGTATGCAGTCAGATGTTCAGCACTATTAAATTTTGGAAGATTTAGACGGGCTTGAGTTAATTCTAAGTTGTTTTTAAAAATAATGGCAATACCACCTGCTCTTTTAAGTTTTCTGTCCATTGTGAGTATATTGAAACCTGGGAGAATAATTTCATTGTCAGTTATTTCTTGTTTTAGTCAGGTTTCAGTGGCAATTAGAATGTCTGGGGAGTAAGTATCTACACATGTATGGATATTATGTTGAAAAGAATGAGGTTAGATTCATTACCTGAAGGGAAAATTGTGTTGGGAGCATTGGAGAGTAACAGGTTGGCCATAGTGGATATTTGCTGTGTGGGTCTGGGGTTAGGGTAGATATCTCATAGGAGGTTGCTAGGCTAACAACCCCAGGGCCTTTACAAGCCTAGCCACGTTCAACTCATGTTCTCAACAGTGTCTGGTTCAAGCAGACACTAAAATCAGCACCTATTGCTCCTGTCCAAGAGGAACACAGGTGGAAACCCTGGTTGGGGGAGGGGCTGAGTAAAGGTATGGAGCCATTTGTGTAAATAACTGATGACAAAATCATGGTTTGAAACTAAATGCCAAAAGTGCATTATTACATCCTTTGGGAAGTCATCTACCTCAGGGTACTACCACATTGACAATATGCCCCCAAGAGTTGACTTGTACAGCTAATGAACAAAGGGATTGTGTCTAGATCTAGGGATGTTATTGTCCCCCTTTACTCAACCCTCATTAGGCCAATCATTCAATATAATGCCCCCGTTGGCATGTATCATCCAGATGCATGTAAGAACTGGAACACTCACGATGATACCTTACTCAAAGGATACAAGGCCTAAACAAAATGCCCTACATGGACCGACTCAAAGCCCTGTCACTATATTCAGTATCCTATAGATTGCTAAGAAGTGACCTGCGTCTGGAATACAAGGCATCCTCCAACCCATTACTGATGGATGTACTGTACATCAGCAAGTCAAATGGCATCAGAAATATTCAGTCTAGGGATTTAAACTGCTTCTGCAACATCAACAGAATAGTTTGGAGGGACTGGTATATTTCGTAGAAGATATCACTGTTATGGAACAGACTCTCCATCCACATAAAACAAGTTTATCCTTGACCACTTTCAAGCACAACTTAGATCTATGGCTAAGAAACAGAAAATTTACCTTAGATCTATGGCTAAGAAACAGAAAATTTACCCCAGGACTGCCCCCTGTACTACTAATGGACAGATGCAGCTCCTAAATCCTTTATCCCACCCATGGGTCCCCTCAAATTATCTATGGTATGAACCCAGTTATTCTCAGTAAGGGTAATATTTATTGACCGTGGAATGGGGGAGGCCAATTTGTAAATGGGATAGGTTATTTTGAGCACATAAAGGGAAATTACCTAGACTTAAAATGGCATACAAGGTCAGCTAGCCTAGTACTTACATGTGAACCTACGATCCTCTAAAGATCATGGCAGAAGGTCAAGGCTAAACAATATTTGTATAAAGTAAACCAATGTCAAGATGTTGAAATGGGGGTAGAATGTCAAAGGATGGTGAAGGTGGGTAAAAACTAATGCCCAGCTGCCATGATGGTTTTTTTGACAGCCTCATGTCAAGACCCAGTAGATGGGCTTCTGAAGCTGAAGACCCAGTGAAGAAAAACAAAACGGCTAACTTCTTTGGGTCCGCCACAGGACTTCAAAAAGCCAGGGTAGTGTCAGGAATGAAACAGCCACTGTCTCTGTGGATGACAGTGACAAGAGGAATTTTCCAGTAAAAGGATAAACGATATGCATAGCTAGGTCAGTGCCTAGAAACTAGTTCATACAATAAAAAATAAACAGGTCTGCAAGTAAAGAGCTTTAATGATTCAGTGGTGGTGATACAGTAAGGCAGGGGAAGTGACTAAAGCTGGTCAGGTGGCAAGGTACATTAGAAGAGTGACATCACAAGAAAAATGGATATTATCACTAGCTGGTAAGATGCTCCTGAGGCTCTATCTGGAGTACCAGGCCAACTTTCAGATACAAGAAAGAGCATCTGCAAAAAGTTTCACCTTTGAATCACCTAGCAGAGCACCCTGGTACTTGTATATAAAGCATACATCTTGAGAACTTGCAGAGCTGTCAAATAAAAACTGGATTGGAACTAACTGTGTGGTTACATACTGTAAGTTGAGGTAGAGACTTTCCCCTATCAAGTACACTGTTCTCAAGACTGCCAAACAGGGTCCTCTGTTCCAGTGCAGTAAATAGCAATATACAAGACAGAAGCATGGCTTATAATATTTGATATTGGTCTGTACTGTGCTCTAAATGAATGTGATATACATAAGAAGCGTTACAGATTCTCTAGCCAAGTCACAGTAAATATACTCCATAATTTATTTATCCTGTTTAGGGCCACAGGATAGCTGGGCACACACACAGACACACTTCTTAGATGTACAAGGAAACTAGAGACCTTGGCAAGAGGAGATCCAAACTCCATACCAAAATCACCCCAGCTAGAAAGTAAACTAGAGAACAAACTACTGTGCTATGTCAGTGCTGAGTGCTACACAATGTGTGCACCACACAAGGCTTTCTAGGTCAATCCATGTGGTAGAATAGCAGTGGACAGTAATCGGTGCCCACTGACTAGAGTTAGTAGATTACTACAATAGTGGTTCTTCCAGGGTCAGCCACAGTTAGAACAAATCCTGCTAATAAAGTATTTATTGAATGGGTTAGTTTGACTTGGGACTCCCTAATAAAACATCACAGGCTGCATTTACTTAATAGTGGTTATATTCCAGCTTAAGATGCTGCCAATCACTCCACTGATGTGCTTCTCCCAGAGCTAATCCTGTGGAAAGTTTGGCACTCATTGCAAACTCTGCTCTCAACTTGTAACATGCAACTGCACATGTATAGGCTGGGGGCCAGATAAAACCCTGTGCTACTCTGAAGGGCTATGTGTATGACAGAATGATGAGCAAAGCACTTCCAAGTCCTTAAACCCACTGATACAAGACTGTGCATCCATTTACCTCTATTCTCAAGATACCACTTCCACAATCACACACCATTCACCAGAGCAGTACCAGCATTCTTCTCTAATGGTCCCAACAGCATGTCCTAAGTGACAGCGATGGTGGACTACACAATGGTGCTGCACAGACAAGCAAAGCAATCCCCGTCTCCTGCCAGTATGTTGCTCAGTATCCATTCTGGGCAATACACTGGCACCAGAAAAAGAACACTCATTACAATCAACTGAGACTGTAAAGTGATCAGGATTGGCCCAATCATGCCCCCAACATTTTTTCCTGGGGTGGCTACCCCCTTCACCCCCCCCCCCCAGCTAAGCTACAACTGGTGAACATCCACCAGTGGAAGGTTGCACAGCAACATCCCAGCACCATTTGTTTTATTTTTTTATTTAAAATTTGTTAACTGGGAAAGTCCGACTTGGAACGAAGCCAATTTTCAGCAGAGGCCCAGGGAGAAAGGCTCTAGATGCATGTCTTTGTAACGTGGGAGGAAACCGGAACACCCAGAGGAAACCCACACGAATGCAGGGAGGACATGCAGACTCCACACAGAAGGCACCCCAGCCAACAATCGAACCAGGGAACCTCTTGCTGTGAGGCGACAACGCTACTGCTGCACCACTGTGCCGTCCATCTGCATTCCTCATAATCTTCCATTCTTGAAATCACAACCAGTCATGCTTGTAGCATACAGCACTACTGAGCAAGGTAGGGAACTGCTGTACAGCACAGCTTACCAAGCAGCGACTGTGGTGGTATGCTGTGCAGCATCTGCTGCTTCCTGTGGCGGTATGCTGTGCAGCATCTGCTGCCTCCCTCAATGGTGCTGCCAGGCTTCACAGTGCTACCGGTCATTAAAAAGCACAAGACTGCCTGGTACGTTAATGAGTATTGGGTGTTCCTGTGTGCCATTCAGGATACTCATAATGTGACTGCGCCCCACTGGGGAACACCAAGATTCATATGTATGAATTGTGATCCCCTGCAACAGCTTACAGTACATGGGCACTAAGATTGTGGCCTATGTGCACAAATTTCACGGTCACTGTTTGTGCTACTGAATAGATCCCTGTGAATGGATGATGTCATCTCTGCTGCTATAATTCTCTCAAACATGAACACGGTTTTAGAGTATGGACTTCAGACTTACAGAATAACACTTGCCCTCTCAACGGACTTTGTATTCATTCTGTATGTGTTGTTTTCATCAGTATTCTCCTCAAGGCTCAGTGTCGTTGTCAATAAATTGTTATACTACGTTTTGCAAATAGTGCTTATTGTTGCATCATAAAATTGTATAAAACTCATCCTTTATGTAATTGATGACTGTAGTTGCATCACGATATGTACCTACCGACCATCTTGTATCTTCATGCAAGTTAAAATACGCAGATGTGAATGGTGCACTTAACTGGTTAACAAAATATGATTAATAAATCTCTCAAGTCGTCGTAAGATAATGTTTAAGTTAACGAAGCAGGGGACACTATGGTTGGTCACTGTATCACATATATTTTGGATTGCTAATGTTTTATTATGTTGCCTGCTGATTTATTTAGATTTTGGTTTCTAAGTTTAATACCAACTCTGAGCACAGTCAACCTACATAACAGAAAAGGTGATTTTTTCCCCAATATTTTTATTGAATTTAAACACATGTAAATATTACAATCATTCTAATGTAAATTTTTGTTAAATAACTATATACATTATTTATATTTAGCCTAAAATGAACATTTTCCATCAGGAAAGAAATAATGAAACTTCCATTTACCAAAACAATAATTCAAAACATTCAAGAAAAACATTCAGTCAGAATTATAGAGAATACGATAATTTAAGAGTTTCAATTAAACCAAAAACTTTGATCCAAGGATTATCAGACCATTTCCTGGGGAAGATTCTTGATTCTTTAAATAGAAAAGGTGATTTTTGAAGTCATTTTTCTTCACTCTTGTATCTATGCAACTTCAAAGTTAGTATATTTAGAAATCGTTGGTGTGCTCTTATGTTGGGGGTACAGGGAGTACCCTCTGCAGAAACAATGTTATTGGATTATGTGCAGGATTGTGAGCTGTGGTGTGGTGTTTAGACTCCCCTAGAGTTTAGCTGCTTTACTTACATTGCTTTGCTTCCAAAGAGGGAAAAAACGAAACAGACTGCCTGTAAAGTTGAAAGAGTGGCCAGATATTGGGGGGGGGGGGGGGGCAAGACGAGAGGTGAGAAGAGAATGACAGCCATGCGTTTTTAATGGCTCTCTGACTAATCTTGAGTATCACCTCCTTTCCACTTTTTCATGTGCTGTTTCCCCGACGTCTGTTAAAGGGCTTCCTAATAAAGGGTCTAGGACTGGCTAGGTAGGTTGCATTGTATTTTGGGATAGGAGACTGAAAAATCCACTTTATCCCTTGGATGATTTTTTTACCCTGTCTGCAGAAGTAGAAGATGCTACTTCCTTGTGCAATGGAGCATTAGGACTGTGGGCTTTTCCATATTCAGGTACGTTTTTACCTGTGTGTGACTCATCGTTCTGCTTCTGCTCAGGATACTGCAATGCTTCGTTACCCGAGATACACAGCAAATCGGGTAAAGCAAAGGTTTGACCTCAGAGAAGACAGCTCAGCAATTATTTATTCATATCAGTGAAAACCTAGCAATTTACACTTCTAAAGGCTAGGACAGAAGATGTATAAAGTAGTTCTCTCATACCTACCAAAAGCCCTTCCTTCCTTCCTTGTCTGATGGCAGAGGGTTATTAGTAGTTACCTGCTTAGAGAAAGTGTCTTTTGGTAAAGAAATAGCTGGGTCTGTTAAGGGGTTACAAAATGGAATTTGTGGGATGGGGTACTTTGTAAAGGCTGTTTGTGTTTTGGGGGTGCAGGAGGTTGACTACCTGTTGAAGTACAAGCAGCACTGAACGTATCCTCTAATAAAAGGGGGGTGGGCCAGAGGTTTAGGGTTATCTACCTGAAGGACGAAATGTCTTTTTGAGCTTCAGAAATTTATTTTCCTCTCACTTGAAGGCGGCTTTCTTTCTAGATATGGTGTTGTAAAAAGTACAGTTGTGTAAGTAAATTTACCATAAGAGTAGATGTTTGAATGATCACTGCTGCAGTAGCCTAAGCTATCTGGGTTGCATCCTGCAGAGGCTACAACTGTTAAGCTTCCAAGCTTCAGGGCACCTTTGCACCCAAACTATTAGTCAGCTCAACCTGAGCTAACTAAAAAGGCAGGTTTCGGTGCCAAGCCCTTCAGAACTTCTATGCCAACTGAGAGAGAGGGAGGCTGAGCTGTGATAGCACATTGGTAGGAACAAAATATCCACCATAACACACCAAAAACAAGGAAGATGGTGTCAGGGAATGGCTACTGCAGCAGTGATCATTCAGACATCTACTGCTATGATAAGTTTACTTACACAATTGTACTATGTTCTTCATATTGATCACTGCTGCAATAGCCAAAGTTATATGGATAGATACTGGGAGGTGGAAGGAGGAGGGCCCAAGACCCCTGGGAAATGGTGCTAGCAAAGTCTGACCTAGAGCAGGAGAAGGAATTTAGCTTGTAGTTCTTTGTCCAGCCATTTCCAAAAAGCCACAGGTGAAGCCAAAACCCTGGTAGAATATGCTTTAATCTTGCCTAGTATAGTTTTGCTATGATGGAAATAACAAAAGGTAATAGCCCAAGACAAGCATTTGGAAATAGTCTGCTTTGACACAGGTTGTCCCCTCCTCTTACCTTCACAAGAAATGAACAAATGATCAGAAGTTCTGAAAGATTTAGTTCTGTCAAGATAGTACTGTAGTTGTTTGTGGACGTCCAATGTATGAAGTATACCTTTCTTCCTCATTTTGGGGTTAATGAAATGGCAGGCATGCTGAATTGGCCAACAAATGAACCTTGATAGAGGAGCAAGACAGGCCATAGGAAAGTAACTCATACAAATATTAGAAAACCAAAGAAACACCAGCATTGAATGGGTATTGGTTATGTTGGTGGCACCAATAGAAAGCCTTATCCCTTTACTAATATAAAATTTTCTCGTAGCAGGCTTTATCTCCCTTAGTATTTGCTGCATGTATTCAATATACAGGAGCCTTAAAAGGTATTAAGACCGTATCACCCAGGGAGTCAGAAGACGTTATTTGGGGTCAGACTGTACCAAACATCCTGTTCTTGTGTGAGAAGTTCCAGTCTGTGAGGAAGCTTGTATTTGCCTCTGGCCAATTCCAAAAAAAGGGAGAACCACTGTTGCCTAGACTAAAATTATCTTGGGGTTTCTTCCTGAAGTACCCGGGATATCAGTTGAAAGGGTGGAAAAGCACGTAGGAACATTCCTGTCCAAGGAAAAGAAAAGGGCATCTGTCTTCCTGGCCTTCTTGTAGGAATCCAGGAGCAGAATTTTTCCAGCTGATTCTTCAGCAACGAAGCAAAAGGATCTAGTTTAGCAACTCCCCACAGATGAATCAAATCTGGAAAGATCCCCTTATCTAGTTTGCATTGGTGAGGGTCAGCCTTTGTCCTGCTCAGTTTATCTGTCATACAGTTTTGGTCTGACAGAATGTAGGATGCCTGTAGAGTGAGTTTGTACTGTAAAGCTATATCCCATGCTAACACTTCTAGTCTGCATAGGGGGCAAGATCTGGTTCCCCCTTGCTTGTTTATGTACCACATAACTATGGTGTTGTCCATAACTTGAAGTGGTCCTTGCAACCAAAGGTAATTCACAGTGTTAAGTATCTTGATACAAGCAAGCATCTGTTTGATATTTATGTGCTTGTGTCTGTCTTTGTCACAGATAACCTTACATTTTTACTCCTTCCCCCTTCACACTGCTCCCCATACATTTTTACTCTTTCCCCCTTGACACTGCTCCCCATACATTTTTACTCTTTCCCCCTTGACACTGCTCCCCATACAAAGTCCGAGGTGTCTGTGGTGACTTGCTCTTTTGGAGTAGGAAGATAGAAGGGGAGACCTGGATTCAGGGATATTTGATGTCTCTACCAAGTGATTTCTCTTCTCACAAATCCAAGAACTGAAATCTGAAAAGATCATGTCTATTGGTGTTGAGAGATAGACCAGATACCATTGCATGTTTCTCATGTGGTGCCTTGCCAGAGGTATCATAAGAACCATAGATGCCATGAGATCCAGAATCCTGCCCTCCCACTGACCGAAGTCTGAGTGGAAAACTACTGTAAAAGATCTAAATATAGATTTATTTATTTATTTTTCCTGTGGAAGAAAAGCTCTTTGTACTGAAGTGTCTATCAGGCACCCCAGGATCACAATCCTGTGTGAAGAAGTCAAAAAAGACCTTTGAATGTTCTAATGGAATCACAACCTGCACAGGAGATCCATCACCAAAGTGAGAGATTGCTGACACTTTGAAAAAGACTCTGCAAAGATAAGTAAACCTTTAAAATATGCATACCCTGCTGCCTGCAATGAGCTATAACTGGAGCTAGACACTTTGTGATCCCCTCTTGGAGCAGTGGATAGCCAAAAGGGTAAGGGAGAAAGCTCAGTATAATCCAGACAAAACTGTCCGTCTGGATGGATGGGAATGTGATGCACATCTTTTAAACATAAGATTACCAAACATCTCAGATGAGGAAGAAGGGGTAAGAGACTGGGTGGTGAAAGCATTTTGAACTTTGGCATGATCACAAAGTGGTTTAGGAAAGAAAGGCTTGAAATGGTATTCAAGCATTTTCTTTGTATAGCATTAGAAACATTCTTGAATAAAAATTTCTTTTGCACTGGGAAGGAGGAACTGTTTCCATTATCCCCTTGGAAAGCATGTGCTGTAGGACAGGATGGAAAACGCATTTTTTTCTGCCATCGATACCCCATCTGAATCAGTCTCAGAACCCATTTGTTTGAAACAATATGTTGCCAAAGACAGAAATGGCAATTCAGACTTCTGAGAAGAGACAAGAGGCTACTGGACAGGGGGAAGAGAAAGTCCTTTACATAGTCATTCTTATGTGATTGTCCTTGTTTTTTTTTTTTTGAGGGGGGGGGCTGCTTTCTTTTTGGAGCCTCCCTGCCTCTGATTTTAACCATCTGCTTACTAGCATTTGCTGAGGCGGTTTTGTTTTTTGCCAAAATTGGATGAGGGAGCAGAAAAATCCTTGGAAAATTTAGAAGAGGAGAGCTGAAAATCTGAGAGATTCCTTGTATCAGCTGACTCCTCTCATCACATTTTGATAACCTCCGCAGCAGAGGAACCAAAATATAAATTTCTATCATAAGGCAAATTTAAAAATCTCATTTATTCATCCTCTGGGAGTCCTTGAGAATGCAGCCAGACAAACCTCCTAAACAGAGTACTAGTGGCAACAGCCCTGCATGTAGTAGCTACGGTCACAGACACACTTTAAATAATGAATAGTGATCTGAGAAATAGAAGAAACTAACCAAACAAAGCAGCCTTTTCCTCACAAGAAGAAACTGCAGATAAAACATTCCTCATACTTTCCAGAGAAGAGTCGTCATCATCTAACAGGGGCCAGAACAGACAGGCTGAGGGAAGAACTGCTCTGGAAGCTGTGTTTCCTGGCCCCATTAGGTGACTCCTCTCTGAATTCAAACCTCTAAAAATGAAAGCTGAAGAAGCTTATGCTGTATCCCCAA
This sequence comes from Protopterus annectens, assembly GCF_019279795.1. Classification (NCBI taxonomy): domain Eukaryota; kingdom Metazoa; phylum Chordata; order Ceratodontiformes; family Protopteridae; genus Protopterus; species Protopterus annectens. The sequence goes on along the minus strand of NC_056739.1, from coordinate 65,922,635 downwards.
ATTTACCAACTGTTTAACCATCCTTGTCAGAAGGGAAAGGATTACACTTAACAAAATGTTTTGCAGCAGCTGGATTAGTTAAAGCTATAGCTGCTGGGCCAGGTCTGGAATGAGTGTAAAGAAATATGAAAGACTGAAGAACTTTGTACATTCTGTTTGCTTTATTAGGTGCAGCAGGCTGGCTATCATAGAAACTGCAGGCTGTGACAAGCAACTTCCAATGCTAACATAACTGGGGGATGGGAGGAGGTTCTAGGAATACAGGTTGTAAAATTTCATGGTTATTTTCTGAGGGACTGAAAAACCTCAGTGTTATCCCACTGAAAACACTGGCACATTTTGTAAACAGTCTTGGAGAAAGAGAATATTTGAGAGGGTGATTCAGATAACATGCTCCCCTATGGATCCAAATCAGAATTCTGAAGCGAAAAATCTATATCCAATCAAATTCATATACAGATTCAATGTCTTTATTTCTATTATCATATATTAATGTTTTGGTGTTAAAATTTTCAATAAAATAATTGAAAAAAAAAAAAAAAGAGGAATCCCTTTTTCTCTTACCAGGAATCACATAAGAAGGGGCAACAGCTTGTTCAAGACCCTGAGCCGGACATAATAAACTAGTCCTGTCCAATAACAGCAGCTTCTCCAGGGATGGGCACAACATTCTGGTTAAGCAGGGGTACCTTCCCTGCCATTTCTCGCAACACCGACAAAAGTGGCTCTCACTTGCCCACTAAAGGAAGCCCGACAGACACAGAGAATGTGGCTAACCCCTAGTCTATATTGGCTGTATGGGCAACACTAGAGGGATCAATGGAAAAAAATTAGTTGCCTGAGGAACCAGCATAGGCAAAGCAGAGATACACAACTGCAACTGAGACAAACCAATAGCCTAATGTGATGGCAAAGGCTGTTTGGTTAAAGTTTTCTTTTTGCAGCTGGAAGAATGACTGACTGTAGGACTACCAGACTGTTCTATGGTCAAACCAAAAATGGTGCCTCTTTTTCTGGAAACTAAGCAGCTTAAGCTGGTAAAATTTCAAAAGTACCTAACGGGAAAATCCGTATCTCTTCAAAAGTTAACATTTACCCAACTCATGATATATAATAATGCCTACTACACACATCTTAGTTTGCATAAATTTAATCCTAAAAATTCTCCAAAGTGCCCACATTGTAAAGATGAAACTGCTGACCTTTTGCATATGTTCTGGAGCTATAAATGTATATTTAAACTTTGGAACTCCCTGAAAATACAACTACAAAAGACAGGATTATCAATCATCAATGCTTACATTGGAATTTATGATATTACATATCTCCCCAAATAACCTAATACCCAAATAATCATCCTCATTAATATTTTTCTACTAATGAAACTATACATAGCTATGAACTGGCTGACCCCATCTTAAAACCTCATGGAAAAGTTTTAGGATATTAGCGATAAAACATGTTAGCCCACGAATACATAATAAACAAACAAAACAAAAATTCCTATAATTTGAAACTCTGGGAACAAATTTTCAATATTATACTGGCATAAAGCAATGAACTTGAAATGCTCTTATAATATTCATAATAAAAAACATAACATGATATAAGACTTTATTAACCTAAGATACGAACCCTGGAGAAAATAACCTTTATCTCCTCCACTAAGAGGGAAGTATGGAAGCATTCATGTAAATAGTGTAAATATGTTGTAAGAATATTGCTGTTATCACTGTTTGATCATCACCTGTGTGTTCTCTTCTGAAATGTTATGTAATGAAAATAAGGAAAACAATAAATATTATTGAAAAAAAAATGTCAAAAGTAATATATAAAATGTAACTACTCTGTATTTAATTGAAACTATGTATAATGCAATGTAAACAAATGGAGCTTCTCTCCCCGGGCCTCTGCTGAAAATGGGCATTACCCATCACATGTCTCATGTAATCAAATGAAACACTGAAGCTGGGTGTGCGTTCAAGTTGTTTATTGTACATAAACACATCAGGAGCTGTAACTGGAACATATACTTCACACTTCATAAGCTAACTAACTGACTTCAAACACACCCACATGTGCATCTCCATTCATGACTGCATTCAATCTGGCTGACTATACAAAATGGCATTGATCTTGCACATGCTCAGTAACTTATATGCACATGCTATCTAGCTACAGTGGCTGACTAGGTTCAAGATGCACAATGATCTACGTTACCCAGTCAGACTTTCCTGGTAAACAATGACAATAAAATAAACAAACTAGTAAATTATGTCATTTTTCCCTACACAGTTTTCCAAATGAAAAAAAAAAAAAAACGGTTTTAGAATATTTAAATTAATTTTTAAATTGCCAAACACAAAAGTGCACGCTCATTTAAAAGTATTGCAAAGTCTCAAGACAGTCAATAAAAACATATTTCTAGCTTGAAAAGTACTTTTCCAAACAGAAAAGCAAATTTAAACATTAAAATTGATACATGGAAGGTTCTTCCCAAAGGGAAGTTACCTGCCTAGCAATGAAAGAGCACAAGCCCACTGCTAATACTTGAAAGCCTGCTGAGGAACAGGAAAGGCCTAAAGGGCTTGGTGCCCAACCCTATCGTTTTAGTTATCTTAACCTAGAATGGCTAATGGTTTGAGCATGGTGAAGGTGTCCTGAATCTTTGGAAGATGGCCAGCTGTTATATCCTATACAGGATATAACCCATATAGTTTAGGCTACTGCGCAGTAATCAATATGAAGAACACAGATAATTTCTCTAGAGAGAATCTCATTGGCCGTTTGGGCAGTTTTTTCCATCTCTTTCAACTTTCTGATTTAAACGCCCACATTTGCGCTTGTTTCCCACCTTCCCTATAACTAGTCTAGTCCAGATACAGATTTGCTGTATCTAGGACTGTTTGTATGCTTCTGAGCGGTGCCAAAGTCTGCTCTTCAAATTTTCCCATAGATCTGCTAGTTCTCTCCTCTTCTGCACTTCTACTAGCTTATTAGTCTAGCACTTTACCAGACTTCTTATAGCAATTATTGTAGCACACAAAAGTGCTATTAGCACTAAATGTTATACAAGGAAACCGCTCCAGTACTTATTATTCATGCCCATCCCTCCAAGCATGTCTAAAGGTCAGTTCCCTGTGCTTTTTCCTATTCACCTGGTGAACTTGGGCATCCTGAGGCAATGTAGCAACTGCCTCATGTACACTAACAACCCTCTCCTCTTACCTCTCAACACTCAAACTTGTGAGAGATGCACTTATATATCCAAACTGGAAGGCACGCACTCTCCAGCCAAGACTGGAATAGCTGGTCAAGAGAAGGTCAAGACTTGCACCACTCCACATGGAACACATAGCCCTCCAGAACATGCACCTGCACTGCCTTCACATAAAAACACAAACAACACACCCACCTTCGCAGAGGCTCTCAATAAAAATCTACCCAAACAGCAGAGACCTCCAAGGCAGAAACACACTTGTCCACCACAACACAACACTAATTATGAGACACATAACTCTCCTAAACAGTGTACTGCTCAACCAAAGCCCTAAGGCAAAGCAGCATGCCCAACACACTAGTCATAGGTGACTCGATAGTGAGGGGCACTGATGTCCCACTCACTAGGTTGAATAAGGAGAAAGTTACAGTCAGCTGCCTGTCAGGTGCCGGGATCCACCACATAACGCACGGACTCAGGTCCCTCAACAACAGGAACAAATATGACTCAGTCATTGTGCATGTGGGTGTGAATGACCCGAGACGTACCTCCCTGGACTACATGAAGAGACCTGGAGGAGCTCTCGGATCATGTAGCCCAGGCGGGTGTGACCCTAGCCTTGAGCAGCATCCTACCATCACCCAGAATGATACCACAGTGCAAGCAGAAAATGATTGATTTCAACAATTAGCTAAGTTTCTGGTGTCACTCTAAGGGGATCCAGTATCTGTCTGCCTGGGATGACATGACTGACAGACCTCGATGCTTTGCCAGAGATGGCCTGCATCTGTCAACCCTTGGGCTTCCGGATACTGGCCAAGGCTCTTTCCACCCCTAAAGTGCCTTTTTAAGTGGTGTTCCAAAGACCAAATTACCACTGTAACAGCTACAAACAAAA